>NW_004949148.1:1122839-1179484 GCF_000317375.1 Microtus ochrogaster
CAGGCTGACCGGGAACTCACAGATATACTCCTGCTCCACCTCTGGAGTGTGTGCCACCACTCCAGGCTATCCCACATATTTTCTAGCTTTATCTTCCTAAATCTACATCTGTATAAGTGCTGTTGCTGTTCTCATTATAAAGACAAAGAGACCGAGGTTAAATGAGTTGAAATTACTTGCAAATCCCATTTGCATACAGACTAAACTCTGCCTGGCTAAATTGTTTCATGTGTCCACTGGGTAGAGGCATGTTGTCCTAGGCATTCTTCTCCAGTAGATGGGCACATCTGGATAGGGTTACCCAGTTGTGTACTTTACATATATATATTTCTAAGTATAAGATTTATTTCAATTAAAGGCATCTTGTACAACCAAAACAAATGACATGCTCAGAGCTCCATAAATAGTAAATGGTAGAGTACAATTTGAACCCAGATCCAAAAGATCCAGATCTCTTGTTTTTCCAAAATGCTCAGCTCTTCTCATTTTTGTCATTTTTATAAGTAACAGTTTGGTCCTTCTCTAGATCACTTTCGCATGTCATGGCTTCTCTTATTGAACCTGAACTGAGAAAGGAGGATTCATACAATGTTCACTCTCTAGCTCTCTCCATGCCCATCATTCAACAAATGAGCTTTCTTTTAATCAAGGTACCACATTTTAATCCACATGCTGTCGATAATTCAAGTGGAGGCATTCATCAAGCAGACATTAAAAGCCGGTGATGTTGAAATACTTCTTCTGCTTACTTTCTAATGATTGGAGAATTTTTATCACCATACATTGGAATGGTAATAGTTTCAATTTAGTTAATTCATTTAATTTTACCAGTTTTTTTGGTCAACTCTCCTGTACAAGTCATTGTACTAGGTCTGTGGGTAGCTTCACAGATGACCCTATCAGCCTCCCCAATGTACCCCCAGGAGTTGAGTTCAGGAGACAGATATGCACAAGTGCCATTGCATTGCCAGAAAGTGGAATGTTGTCGTTTATATTACAGAGCTGCAAAGGGATGCTGGCAATCAGGAAGAGACACTGAGTTCTCTGGTGGGAAAGTAGGAACTATCCAGAAGGCCTCCCAGAGTACATAGTTGGAAGCAAGACATGAAAACTAAGATTTAAGCTGCACAAAACCCTCAGACTCACCCCCAGATTCTTGTGCTCCATTCTTCTCTCCTACTCTGTATCTAAATTATCCACAGGTCTGTTGCTCTATATTTTAAACATAAACCGGTGCTGCTCCTCACACCCACTTCTACTACTAACACCGAGGACCAAGTTTTTATTTGTCACCTGGCCTATTGCACTAGTGTTCTAACTGGATTCTTTCCTAATCTTGCCTCCAGGACTTTCTTCTTTAGTGTTCACAAATCTATTAAAAACATAAATCAATTGTTGCTACTGACCTGCCTAAAAGTCTTCTGTTGGCTTTTCATTTCACTTCAAATATCACCTCAGCTCGCTAAGCGTGGCCTTCACAATCCTGCAAGCTCGGCTCCCTGCCTTGTCCCCCCTCACCTCGACTTCCTTGCTCAGTATATTTTGAGACATTGCTCTCTTTCTTATTCCAGGAACATTTTGTGTACGTTCTCTGCATGAAAAGCACATGCACTTTTTGTTCCAGAATGTCTCATCCTTAACCTCTTCAGGACTCGTCCATGTGTCGCCTCCTCCAGAGAGAGCCTCCCTGCAGTCTGCAGAAAGAATAGGCATCCCATCCACGTCCTCTACCTTTGAGTCCTGCTTCTTTTTTCTTATTGGGACTTACCATGATTTGGCATTTGTTTATGTAAATTTGTTTCTATAGATTGGTAAACTGCTGTCCCACTAAAACATACGCTAAATCAGAATCATGAGGTTTTGCCTGTCCTTTTTCCCCCACTTCAAATGTTGCATGGCTAACAGACGGAACCGTTACTGTTTTTGCTTTTTGCCAATAATCCCAACCACAGTTTTCCATCCTTTCACTCCTCCTATCCCCCCCACACCTCCCATCTCCCTCAGATCCTCTCCCCCTCTGTTTCATTTCAGAAAACAGCAGGACTTCCAGGAATATTCACCAAACATGACCTAGCAAAATATATTAAGGCTAGACAGAAAGCCTCATATCCAGGATGTGCGAGAGGGGTTTGCCTGGCTTGTTCACTGCAAAATTTCTAAATCCTGGAATAGTGATTTTCACATATTAGGTGCCCAGTAAACAACTGGAAAATGCACAGGCAGAGATGGAAGGCGATTTATATTTCTAGGGAAAGAATGGCTCAGGCAATCAACACAATTCTGTGTACTGGGCTAAGGGTTTATCAGGAAAAGTACACCATGTCTGCACAAAATTCCCAAGGTAATAAACAAGCAATTAGAAACTGTAGGGTAAGTTCATTGACAAAGGCTAACACTGTGGACCATGGGAGGGCAGGGGAGGACCACCCTATGGTGATTAGCACAGTGACTGGCCTGTGATATTGATTTGTTCCTGTCTCCATCTATCACACATTTATTGAACACCTCCTTTACGAAAAACATGGCACTTGGCACAGAGAAGTATCCAATTAAGAAGATGACTCAGTCCCTTCTCTCTCAAGGCTCACAGTCAAGTATAGAAGATGCATGATGAACACTGGGATATAGGAAGACAAAAGTGAAGGGTGGTAAAAGGAACAAAGCAAGTAATTGGCAGTAAAGCCTGAGAAGGGACTAGTGCCCTAGTGTCATCACAGAGGTGGCTGTTGGTCTGGGACAGGGGAACCAGTCAAATAATATGTGGCTGCTTTTTCTCAAAATACATTTAACTGGGTTGGAGAAGCCCATTATCAGGCCTTGCACTCCATGTCCCCTCCCGTCATCGAACATGTTGCTTTCTCCACCAGGGTCTTTCATGAATCCTTCCTGACATTTCATGAAACCTGTAGCTCTGGCAAATTTCACCAGACAACTGAAATTTCGTTTTGGAAAGAAAATTGAGGCATGGAGGCAAGGTGGGGCTACATTAGCCCTATCAGCAATGAAAAATAATGGAAGAGATATCAGAGGCAAACTGGAAGCGAGGGATGTGTGAGATGTAGGAAGGCCCCTCCCTTGAGCCAGCCAACTGGGCCAAGAGAGCCAGACCAAGAGCTGAGTTTCCAGGGGCCCATAACATTTCAGCTGACTTATTTAGACATTACTTTATTTATACCCCTGCCTCATTCCACACCGCCGTCTGATCTGATCTGTTGATCCCCTCTTCTCCCCTTACCCTTTCAAATAAAAGGTCATCAAGATAGATTTCCTTGGGGGCCCAGCCTACACCTGTTCCTCGCACGTGTTCAAATAGGAAAGTGGCCAAGGACTAAATACAACTACTTCATCGTTCGGGAGAAAATCGGGACTCAGAGAAGTTAACACAACAGCTCAAGGTCACAGAGCTAGCAAATAGTTAAAGCCTGTTTTAGCTTAGATGCAAGCTTGGGTCTTTCTGATAACCCTAGTTCGAGTATATTTTCTCATTGCTGAAATGGCAGCAACATTGCCCAGTGGAAGCCTTGCTTAAATGGAGAATGCCATTCAGTGGAAGGGGGGATCCCTTGTATAAGTAGTATGGTGTTCAGCTTTACAAGAAGCTAAGTAAGCTTGCAAGGTGAAAGGCGTAGGGAGGCGGTAGGTACGTGCCTATGTATTGGTTTCTGTCAACTCTACGTGCACCAATGCGTACTCACACACATACATATTCACTTCAGGTGTCCATAAGATTACTAGTTCAAAAAAATTGTTTTGGGTTGCAGCCATTTCCAGCTAGGTTGCAGTGGTCTATAGGGTCTCAAAGTGAATGAGGGCTAGCATCATTATTTGCTCCTCCTTCTGTCCAACTGTAAGCCCCAGACCCTCTTTGCCCCTGCCACTCCATAATCATTTATTGGTCACTTTCTGTCACTGCACTTATTGATGCACTTTTTCTCTGCCATTTCCCTCTCTCTTTCTCTCGCTGTCTCTGTTCTCCCTCCCTTCTTCCTTCCCTCCATTTTTCCTTCTTCTCCCTCTCCCTTTCCTCTCTCTCCCTGTCCCTCCCCATCTTCCTCCAGAAGTCCTCAAAGAGTCTTCTGAGCTGGTCAGCCTTTGCTCCTAAGCACCACTTCCCGTGACTCAGCTCAGGACTGAACAAATATCAACAGTCAATTCCCCTGCCTTGACTGTTAGCAAACACAAAGCTATTCTTAAGTCCAATTCCTCTTCTTAGGAGCTAGGATTACTCATGAGAGCTAAAAAGGGAAGGAATCACCCAAAGTCCAAAGCACACTGTGCCTGCAGAGGTCTCTCCTGCCCCGCTGCAAAACACATACGCCATATGCCTCAGAGTCTGCCCTTCCATGGAGATAGACTAGCATGGTCATGAGCAACGGCCTGCTGGTATAGTTCCCACAGCACCTGTCACCTCAACCTTCTTACCACCCTTCCTATAGCGTTCCTTGCACTGGATGCCATTTCTAGGATTGTTTACTCCTTGTGTGTGCTTATGGTGGTTTTCTTCTTCTCATTTGGACAGTAGGCTCCAAGAGGGTCAAATGTGTGTATGGCTCTTTCAATCTTTACACCCTCAGTGCCTAGCACAGTGTGTGGCAAAGAGTGAGCATACATGCCATACACTTCGATTGAACAAATCAGCAAATGAAGCAATTATGCCCTCTTTAAGCTGCAAGGTCCTCTCCTATAAAATGGGGAAAACACTGACTACCTCCTAGAATTTAGATGTACTGAAACGCTGCAATTTATATAAAGTATTATCAACAGATGTGCAATGGAAGTAAAAAAAATTTGCAGTGCTGTTGGGAGAAAATTAAAATGACACACATGGACCTAACTAGAATAATACCCAGCACAGAGAGGCCCTTGGTAAAGATAAATAGCCTTCCTTTTTTTTTAAACCACATTTTGCTGCTAGAGGTGCAGGGGACCAGCTGGAAGTGAGGCCCCCCTCCTAACGGCCACCCAGAATGAAAACCTGTACCGTCTGCTCGCCACCCTCAGCAGTTTTAAGCGGGTGGACACTTAGTTTGTAATCCCCAAGGCCTCCATCTCCAGCCCCTGCTCAGCCTTTCCTGCTAATTAGATGAGTACGAGTGTTTACTGTCTCTGCCTGGGCAGCTGACGGATGGTTGAGGCTGCAGATCATTAACCTTTCCCAGGTTCCCAAATGTTCTCATTAAAGAGCACTGTCCTATGTCTTTTTTCAGCCCAGAGCTGAGGGCTACAAGACTGCCTGTCACGGGAAACAAGTACTGGGTGGGACGTGACTGCAGCCGTTCTGGGCAGAGTCCTCCGCTGTAGCCTCAGGATTATTTCTGTTCTCCTCGCCCTTACCAGTCCTTTCAAAACCCACCACCTTGTGGAGGCATGTACCTATGGAAACCTTGCCCCCGCGGAGACTACATCACCCCCCACTTGCTTTTTTCTACTTCACTAGCATGTAAAGGTAGATCTGGGATTTGTCGGGCTGCTCTGAAAACTCACAACTCTAGGAGGGAAGTAATAGAGCCCCGGGCAAGCTTGGGCTTAGGTTTAGCCTGCCTCTGCTTTTAATTTACACTGTGACTTTCGGGCAGACTAGCTGGCCTTCCTCTCCTCTGTGTCCCTGCCTCTGGAGATAGGCTTCTTTGTTCTTTAATGGCTCCTTCACCTCTTCAGATATCTGTTTCAGAGACAGGGATGGTGACAAATTATTAGTAAGACAGAGCTGCGGAAATCTAGCTCACAAAAGGGGACTTTATACCACTCCACCTGTCAATCTCAGTTCTGTGAAAGAGAGCTCTTTATTCCCTAAATGCCCCTCTTGGACTGCCAGAGGCATACACTCTGGTGCATGGCAACAATGAAGAAATGAATGAATCTTGTTGTTAAACACTCATGACAGGCAAAGGCATCCGGGTTTTGCATCTGACTATGTGTATGAGTGAATGAATTGCCTAACTCTTCTGGACTTCAGTTTCTTTAACTCTAGAGTTGTTAAAAAATAACAGGTAGAATGACTTGGGACGTTACAGGAGACAATGGACAGAAAACTGTTAATTCAGGGCTTGCATTTTTATAAATAGAGTCGGGGCTTGTTCCATTTTATCTTGAAGGTTTCTCCTCTCTGAAATTGAGGGAGAGTGGTGCAGAATTCTTGCATGGCTTCAGCTAGCCTTTTCTCTCTAGTCAGCCAGCCACAGTGACATGAGCTACCTCCCTAAAGAGCTACCCTTTGAAGGTCCGCATCATGTATGTATTTGCCATAGGTGGATCAGGGATATGGAACAGAATAAACACATTCCATATGGATAATCTATTAGAACCCAGGGGAAAGTGATGAGATCCAAACCAGAGATGTGGCCTGTTCCAAAATCAGAGACACAGAAGGGATGAAATACGGAATATAAGAAGAGAAACTCCTTCATGGTTTCCCCATGTACCATATCCAATGCACAATGGAGTTCTATTATCTGTGTCTTTGAGCATTATCTTTTATTCACCTTAATTATTTTTTTAATTTTTGAGATTATAATTTATTTACAGCATTTCTCCCTTCCCTTTCCTCCCACCAAACCCTATCACACACTGCTCCCCACTCACCTTCAAATTCATTGCCTCTTTTTGCACTAATTGTTATTGCATGTATGCACAAATTGTGTAAACATATATTTCTAAATATGATCTGTTACGTCTATATAATGTCACTTGTACGTGTGTTTTCAGGGCTGACTCTTTGGCACTGGACAGTCAATTGGTGTGCTCTTCACTGAAGAAGAATACCTCTCCCATGCCCACATTTCCTCAGTTACCTCTAGTCTTTTGTGTAGGGGAGAGGCCTTGAACATGTCCACAAGGGAATGTGTCATCCCTAAGCTACTGCTCTTACCTATGTTTTCTTCACTTTATTGGATTACATTATTACCTGCCATAGATGCCAAGAAAGTGGGCCACAGCCTTCCTTCTTACCTGTTCATGTTAGACCATGGAAACTCTCCAAGCCCGGTGTTCCCCATTCAACCTATGTCCAGCTCTCATGCTCTTTGGTCTATCCAAAACCATCAAAATCTAAGGAGGTGAGACTCAGAAATCAGTATTTTTAACTTTTTTGTTTCAAGTGTTTTACAATTTCATACATGTGTATCTTATACTGTGATCATATTCACCTCCCATTACCCTCTCTTACCAACTCCCATGTAAAATCTATAATTTTCAAAAGTATCCAGATGAATCTAAGGTGTAGTAAAGGATAAGAACCACAGCTCTAATCGTTAACCAAAATGATGTTTTCAAAACCTAAATTATATTTTAATTTCCTCTTTAGAAACCTTTTCTTGGATTCTGATTGTATTTAGAATAATTCAAACTCTTTCTTATGGCCTATAACAGGACAGCTTATATAGAGTTTGTATTGCTATAATAAAATACCATGATCAAAAATACTGGGGGGAAAGGGGATTTATTTCATCTTACAGCTTGTAAGTCCATGGAAATCAAGGAGGGAACTCAAGGCAGGAACCTGCAGGCATGAACTGAAGTAGAGTCCATCGAAAAGTGCTGCTTACTGGATTATCTGCTCTTTGAGGCTTACTCAGTCTTTTTTTTTCTTAGAGTATCCAGGAACACCAGCCCTGGCATAGTCCCATCCACAGTGAGCCAAACCCTTCCACCTCAACCATCAACCAAAATAATGCACTACAGGCCAATCTAAGAGAGGCATTTTCTCAGGTAAGGGTCTCTCTTCCCAAACAACTATAACTTATGTCAAGTTGATATCAAATTATCCAGGACACAGGACTTCTTTAATAAAAAATTTTAATGGCAACCCCTTCCCACCAGAGGAAATTTTACTTTACCTCATACCAATTATAAAATAGGTATGTGGGAAAATTTTACTTAACCTTGTTTATAACAATATATAAAATAGGTATACAAATAAAATATTTGCTGATAATAAGACTCTTTGGCATACATATAGTCTTACCATTGATTAAACATGAAAACAATTTTGCAGGTTTATATTTATAAAGGCTTAAAGCTTGGCTGAATATTTGATGCTTCAGGACATAAAGCATCATTAACATTCTTCATGATGAAGCAATATTGTAACATTATAATCACCAATGTTGAAGCACATAAATATGTAGTACAAAACAGCAGAAATATGTTTAAGCAAATATGATCACTGCTAATAGAAGTAGGACACAAATTTATTTTCAAAACACTAGCAGCACTGAGAACCTGTTAGCAATAAAAATTAGTGGGCCTCATGCAGACCTATTGAATCAGAATCCATGAACATGGAGCTTGGTCATCTGTGTTTTAACAAGGCACCAATGAATCTTGACTAGTGTTCACTTCTTCCATGGCTGTTGTCTGGTAAGAAACAAGGAGGACCTTGTATAACTCTTGAGATGTTTCATGGCATCTAAGACAATAGATGTTAAACGTAAGCAGAGATAAGAAATTCAGAAACTAGTGGCAAGTTGATTGGGGTGTGCAAACAGCACATGAAACAACTTAAAGAATTTGAAGTGGCATCAATGAGGCATAGAAGAGGATAGCCCCAACTTGTGCTAATACCATTTGCTAGGCTGGTACTTTCCACTGCATTCAATCTGCCTCATTTCTCTCCAGCCTCTAACAGCAGCCTTGGGGAATGCCCCCCCAACCTATTCTCTCCTACACACTACAGTGTTTAGCTATGGGCCTTGGTTACTGACCTTTCTGCCTTTGAAACTTTATGCTCAATTAATAAAATCTCTCATCTCCTTAATGGATTAAGTCAATCCTGTTCCAAAACCCATTTCATTTGGCTTTGGCTTTGGGTGGTGTTGGGGGTGAACTAAACAGTCTCACTGAGTTTGCCAAAATCATCGTTTTCCTGTACATTCCATCAGTCCACTTACTTTAAGAGCCTGTCAGGAAGATGATGGAGCGTTCAACTTTGTGACATCTCCAAAACTGGGTCCAATGACCTGGGAGCTGGCCCAGGGAACTGACAGTCTCAACAGGTTAGCTGCCAATCCATATTGGCTTCTTGAGGACCTAGAACTCCATAAGATTTAAATTTAGTAAGGTGAGCATCCAAACTGCCTAGGCTCCCACAAAGCCAGTACGTACAGTAGGATCAAAAACCCATTGCCATTGTTCTTGAGTTCTCAGTAGTCCTCATTGTCCACTATGTTCAGCAAGTCCAATTTTATCCCATGCTTTTTCAGACCCAGGCCAGCTGGCCTTGGTGAGTTCCCGATAGAACATCCCCATTATCTCAGTGTGTGGGTGCACCCCTAGCGGTCTGCTCACCTTACTAGACCTGGATGGAGGTGGGTGGTCCTTGGACTTCCCACAGGTCAGGGAACCCTGATTGCTCTTCAGGCTGATGAGGGAGGAGGACTTGATCGGGGGAGGGGGAGGGAAATGGGAGGCAGTGGCGGGGAGGAGGCAGAAATCTATAATAAATAAGTTAATTAATTAAAAAAATAAAATTAAAAAGATTTAAATTTAAAGAACATTCAAGATTTTCTGTTTGGTCATCTTACTCATTTCATGTAGAAACTGAATTCAATGGCCACACCAGTTAGGGGTTCCTAAGAAGGGTGAGGAAAGGAGTTCTGGCTTTATCATCCCTATTTCTCCCAAGGAAGACCATATGGAAAAGTCAATAACTGACGTTCCAGCTTCCATCACTGCTTGCTTTGTTTGACAAAAGTTGCTTCTTCAAACAGTGGGCTCATGACAACCTCAGGGATCCAAAGAGTCAGCTCATGTGATGTAAAATGGCCTGGGCCTCTCCAGCACTGTGATCAACTGGTGCATGTCCCTGAAATTTGGACTTTATACTCGTAGATTTCATTCCCTTGTTTATTTGTGCCTTGTGGCAATACCCCATACTTGCCTGCTTTGCCATGGGTTAGACGTCCTTTCTATACAGAGAACTCTAGTCTGATGAGTAACAAAAAGAATATGTAGATCACTAGGACAACTGGTAGATGTAAAGGCAGACAGACAAGGATTCATAGTTCAAGATCCATCACTTCCTAATCCTGATATGTTAGTCAGATGATTTCTCTAAACCCAGTTGCATCCAATTAAAATAAAGACACTGTTATGTCATTTTCAGAATTGTCCAGATAGAATAATATCCATCTCAAACTATATACATTCCCAGGGACATAGGAAGCACTTACTAAATGATAGTCTTTATTTTTATTAGCTGAATATTTTGGAGTAAGTTCTTTCTCCTCTCATGCCATCAAGTTCCTTACCATACTTCAGCTGGATATGAAAATATTCTCTTGATACATCTTTACAATGATTAAACAAGGTTATGATTGGAAGTTGCTTGCTGCAGCACTTAGCACATTATAATCATCCAATGCCTGTTTTCTATGAATTAAGTCCAGAGACAACATAATACCCTGGAGTAGAGGGTAACATAAAGGGCCTGAGTTGCTAGTTTTCTAAAGTGGGGGTCTTAACATTCTGTTAGAAGAGCTGGTAATTGCAGAACCATTGGCATTGGGTTATTGAGCTTAAAGACAGGAAGCTAATAGGGATGTTCTGGGAGAGTTAATCCTGTAACACCAGCATTTAATATCAGTTACTGTTGTCTGGATTTTCCACATTTCTGGGGTCTCTGAGGGACCATGACAGTGTTGATTTGGAACTAACCAGAGAAACAGGAAGAGTATAGTCTACCACACAGCTTGACCGTCGCTGAGTACCTTGATTTGAGCACTTTGACTAAGGCAGCTTAGCCTGACCACTGCGGGGAGACGGGTAGGTCTCAAGTCAGTGGGATAAATAGACAGATTCCTAGGCAATGTTTTGATAACAAGAGAAGTGGTAAACATGAGTCCTTGAGGGCATATGCATATGGCATCAAAATGTCCTCTTGGCAGGTACAGGAAAGGATTCCCATTTGAATCTGACTTTGGAAAGGGGTTTCAATGGGTGAGAGCAGAACAAGAAAATAGCACATACAAAAGCATGGGTAAGTAACGGGAACCGGCTTCCATAAGGCTTGAGGTCATGATGTGATGAACAAACACAGGCTGAGATTTAAAAAAAAAAAAAGAAAAAAGAAAAAACACATAGTGAGTTTCTTTGCAGTACAAAATGAAGAGACTAAACTTAGAAACTGGAAGAACTGGAGATGTTACTCAGGGGCAGATCACTTGCCTATCATACATACAAGATTCTGGGTACTGGAAAAATGGAGAGCTTAACTTTGGGATTGGAGTATACCTCAGCACTAAGATGATTTCCAAACTTGAGTGAGGCCTGATGCTTAAACCCCAGAACCAGGTCATGAGGAATTACTGAAAAGTTTTAAACTGAGACTCAATGCCCTGATCAGACTCTATTTCAGAAAGAGTATATAGTTGCACTGTAGAGAAATTGTTGCAGAAGAATTCACACACACACACACACACACACACACACACACACACACACACACACAAATCATTGAAGGGGCTGTTGCAATAGTCTAGATGAAAACAAGGGCCTATAATAGAGTAGGAGAGAAAGGTAACCAAGGGGGTGAAGAAGAAGAACTAGAACTTGATTATCTGTTGACTTTGAGGGTTGACGTAAAATAGGGAAAAGTGGAGATGACTCTAAAATTAGAGTTTAAGAACTAGGTTAAGGGTGGCGCCGTAAACTAAGGTAAAGAACATAGGATAAAGAAGTAATGAATTATGGCAAGTTTTGGCTTGTTTATTTGTTTTATTTTGGGCTTTAGGAACTAAACTAGAGTCCTTTAATAATAGTAAGCAAGGGCATTGTCACTGAACCACCTCTATACTCACCGGGTTATGAGAATTTTTAGGTACATAAAGGCTATGTAGATGGAAATGAGAAAACATTTTCGAGTACAAAGTATGATATTTTATCATTTTCTAATTTAATCCTTAAAACAACTCTCTGAGACACTATGCTTACTCCCATTTTATAGATGAGGAAATGAAGGTAGATTGAGAAGTTAATACTAGTCTCATGCCAGACTTTTAGTGTATGTACATTACCACTCTATCCAAGAGACAAAGCCCTAAGAATAGTTCACTGCAGAGACTGCATTCAGCCCAGGAAATACCAATCATTGCTCCTCAAGTGGACAAGCAGAACCTGACTTGTTGCTGAGGCCATTTCCAAAGTAATTTCCTGAGATCCCATTGGAGACATCTTCTAGAGATTGATCTAAAGAGGTGTGTTTTCAACCTAGGATACTCTGAGCCACTTGGCTCTTAAAAATAGAGAAGACCCTCACGTACTCTGCCACCTGATCCATAGCTCGAAGGCTTTGTGAGCTGCCATAGTGTGTGCTGTTTGGTCTACACCTAGGTCCCATTTCTAGCAACTCCAAGAAACAACTATGGGCAGGCATCACACCAGTGAAAAAGGTGTTCAGGTGTGGGAAACCTCATAGTACACAGGAAAAGCTTTTAAACTGCAGTATTCTGGCCTTTTGTCTTTTCCCAGTTTTGGGTACCTCTTCACACAAGAGATAACCTTTCAACGATTACTCCCAGAATGGCCTTTCTCACTTACATTCCTTATTTGCCTCCTCTCAACCACTTCCATCCTAGGGGGTTTTTCAAAGTCACTCTAAGACCTCTGTGGTTTTAATTAACCAAGTGGTTCAGTGCCATCAGCCTCCTTCCATCAATTTATTAGTCATTTCCTTCTTGGGCTCATTAATGAACATACTTAATAACGCTGTTTCCATCCCCAAGTCTCCAGAGCCCTCCCCAACCCTCCCCACAATGCCTTTCTCCTTGCCAGGAACTGCTGGACATTCATCCCTTGACCCCTTTCTTCTGTGCCAGCTTGAAATCCATAAATATGAGTTTACTCTCCAGGGTTAGTGAGAAATCTCTGGGTACATGTGTAGGCGTGAGGATACATATGCATATAGAGAAGAGCAGAAGGGGATCTGGATAGAAGACACAGACAAAGCAACATGGAAATGGGAGAAAATGAAAACATTTTCTTTAATTGCGTGTTGACCCACAGGACTTTTGAAAGACCAGTCAATTTCATATGCTGTGTGTTATTGCTTCCCTCACCCACACTGAGCTCTCACTACTTCCCCCTGTGATTCCTCCATCCAAAACAACAACAACAACAACAAAACCACAATGAATCCAAGACTTATAAAGAGGCATGAGTGGAAGGGACCTTAAAGAGCCACTGTAGCTCACCTTCATAACTGGAAAGATGAGGTCAAGAGGTGATCTGACTAGTGGAAGGAAGTTAAGAGGATAGATGTGGGGTCGTGGTTCTTGAGATTGAAATCCTAGCTCTGAAAGTCAACTGTGTTGGTTTGTTGGGACTGGTGTACTAAGTTAGCACAAACTGGCTGAATTAAAACAAGGAAATTAATTCTCTCACTGTCCATGAGGCCAGAGGTGGAAATCAAGGGATATGTAGGGTGGCCTCCTTTTAGATGCTCCATGGAAGAAGCTTTATTCTTCCTTTCTCTGATGTACTGACTGTCTACAAGTTTTGCATTGCTTGCCACACAGTGCGTGGCTCTTTTGTCTCCTTCTTTACATCAGCTTCTTCTTAGTATTTCTGTATATCCTTACTCCTTTGCTGAGATGTAGGACTTCGTGTCCACAATAAGGACTTCAAGATCCTTAACTAATTTCATCCTCATCTTCAAAGGTTTTTATTTCCTAGTAAAATTGTGCTGTGGAGTTCTGGGTGGACATCAATTTTGAGGACTATTATCCAACTTACCATAGTCATGACGCATCTCTGAGCCTCACCTCTCTTCTTAAGGGAGATAATGTTCCTTATCTTCTTTATGAGGTTCAGAAGATGACATAAGCTAACAGATGGCACAAAGCATTGAAAACAATGCCTGGCATGTAGCAAGCACGACACTGGCATTTTAGCTCCATTCAGCCCTGAGCTCCAAGCAGAATTCTCTCTCTGTTTTTTTCCTTTCTTTTATATACCTTGAATTGAGAACTGTTCTTGACACATAGAAGGACAAGGTAAAAATGCATGAAATGGACACGTGGATGTTTAGAGTCACCAAGAAAAGCTGTTCTGTACACATTCTTCCAGTGTCAGAGCTAGAATTCTTTCAGCCCCTCGGGAGAAACAAAGGAAGCAGTGTGGAGGAGGTTGTTACAGCATTGAAGGTTGGGGTTTATGAACAATATTGGTGAAGGGCATTCTGAAGCCACACATGGGGCTCACAGAGACTATGGATATATTAGACTCACTTATCTCTGTGAGTGCAGATACACCAATCAGGGTGGGAGGAGAGAGGGAGGGGACAAGAAGGCAGGCACCAGCTGCTGGTTGACCCGGTCAGTAAGTACCAACAGATCTCTAAATACATCCTCCTAAAGGGTTCTGGGGACATTGCTAGCGGGACTAAAAGAAACAGTCATGAAGTTCCCTATGGTCTCTCTCTTCAATTGGACATTGCCGCCCAAAGGATGCCCTTACTAGGAAAAGTGCCTGGCAGGGTCTGAGCCAGCTGCCCAGCTGTCTTGTAGGGCTCAGTTACGTTTTGCTGCCTCCCTACTGGGCAGGGTTTCATTTCTGGACTTTGAGTAGAAGAAGTTTCACTGCATGCACATGTTTGTGTGTGTGTGTGTTCAAGTGTGTGTTCAAGTGTGTGTGATTGCGTGTGAGGGGGGATGGTGAGAATGGGTATATGTGTCAGTGTGTGGTGTACCAGTTGGTTTGGAGAAGTATTGCTCTCCAGGGCAAGAACACGTAATCTAACCCTTCCTCCAAGGCCAATTCTAGCAGGCGAGCTGAAATCCAAAATTAGCACACTGACCTGATGCCTTAGCCTGAATATGTAAGGGTGTGCACATCAGGCACCCAGCCAGGATAGATACTGGGGAAAGACACCAAGGAACCTCCAACTGGGTCACCCTAAGTGAGAATGCAGGTTCATGGGGCCTTCCCTCACTGTCATTCCCAGGACCATGCAATCTTAGATGGCCAACTGAGGGACAGTACCTAGAATTTGGAGCTCAGCATATGACCCGATTCAGTTGTTGGCTAGAACAAGGGCCCATAAATAGCAAACATTTGCTGTGTCGGTACCAGGTGCCAGGCACTGTGTTAAACTCTTTACAAACACTAACTTGTTTCTCAGATCATTCCTAATAGCATCCTTTCCTTTCCAGTCAAAACCTGAGGCTCCTTGGACAAAACGCTGTCAAATGTTAGGAGCCACTCCCTTAAACATTAAGCTACACTGTCCTCAGAATCTGATTCTTCTAGATGAGGTCAGGGTAAAAGGGGCAGAATGTAGTGAAAGGTAGGACTTTGATCTTCAGACAAACTTGGGGTAATGTTTAGTTCCTTTTGTACCTTGGTTTCCATTTTGATGTATTGCTGCAGCAAAAAAAGCAAGGGCTTTATGTGAGGTTGCGCCCCCTTGTGTGTGGAGTGGTACAGCAAGTAAAAAAAGGATTCTTTTTTTTTTTTTTGCAAGAATTTTTTTTTCTTGTCCATTTCTGTGCTCTGAGTGCCTGGTTAGGTTCAGGGATTTTGCTGCATTCTTGAACGTGTGCAGTCCCAGGAGGAATGGCGGATGAAAGGGATAGAGTTAGCATGTGCTGACAGAGAGTCCCTAAAATATGCCTAACTAAAGACAAGGGTCCGAGGCATCTAATGTGCTTCAAAATCAGCAATGCAGAAAGAGAGTTGAGGGATAAGCCAAGGGATTGAGCTCAGTATTTTATGGAACCTGAGAAAACACAAAGAGAGGAACGTTTGATCAAGAATCCATTAGGCTCCCATCACCTGTTGCCATAATAATCATATGTTCCTGGAAATCAATTAGTAACTATTAAATAATATTTGATGTTGTGAACAGTAAGAGCTCTAATTTATGAAATCCCTACTAGGCTCCAGTGTGGTACAAATTGTTCTTTCTGCTTTGCAATTATGGAAGGTGAACTTTAATGATTCAGACTGTTTGGCTGTCTATTTCTGAGTGTTCCAGGTGATTGCTCTGTACCTCAGTTTCCTTATCGTCAGTGTCATGGGGTTACCTTTGAAATAATTTATAGTCCTTAATCACACAAGTCTTTTAGGTCAGTAGTGGTATGCAGAAAGTACTAAATAAATGTTAGTCATTTTCATCTATGCAATGAAGATCCTCAAAAAAATCTCCTAAGAGTTCCAGACCACATATCAATCTCTTTTGTCATCATCTTCAACGGAATGTCTCAACAACACTTGAAACTTGATGGATGTAAAAGCCAAACTTAGGAGTGCAGACATCCCAAACTTTCTCTCTTCCACTCGTCTCAGTGATTAATTTCATCAAACAGAAAGCCCATACCAAAAGTGTTCCTGCTCCTGCCTCTGGCTCAGTCCCCATAACCAAATTCGTCAACAGTCATTTTTACTCCTAAAGGAAGGAAAGAAGTGATTTAGTGTCAGCTTTAGGAACAGAGTCTGGACCATAAAACCTAGCATTAGCTGTGGACCTAGTCACCGCTGCCCCTCAGTTCCTCGCCATAACATCCAGACAATATCTGTATCTACCTGCTTACATTGTCATAAGAGTATATAAATCTGAGCATAAAAAATTCTTAAAACAGTATCAAGTATCTTGCAAACTCTTTGTCACTGTTAAGGTGCTATTGTCATTAATATAAATCTATTTTGTGAGTTTTTATCTGAATGGCTGCAGCCTTGGCTTCCTTTACTGTGCTTGGCCCTCTGTGTGTTTACTTCTTCTGTAGGAAGCAGAATGGCAGGAAATGAATGTATGAAATTCTAGTAGTGAAATCTGGATGGTGAAGCTATAAATGACCTTAAATCAAACAGAGCAGCACAGATGGCTCAGACCCTCATCTATATTCCATATTTGTTAGAGGAGGTTGGTGCCGACCTGGAATACAGCAAAAACCTGACATTTAGAGGAGACAAAAGCTGGACCAAATTTAGATGATCATTAGAGACATTTGTTTAGCCACTAACACCGTATTAGGTGCACCCTTACTATGTGCTAGAGACTGGGAAAATAAGTAGATGAAGCATAGCCCTGCTTTCAAATTCCTCACAGTCTCTGACCTCAACCGAACAGTGGAGGCCTCCAGTCAGGAACCAAACACCACAGTGCTGGGTTTCACCACTGGACATTGCTCAGCATCAATCCCCTCACCTTTGCAAGGAAAGCCCTGGGAGTTCCCATGTCAGCCCCATCAGAAAGGCAGTCATTAAGAAAATAGATGACAAGTGGTGATGAGGAAGTGGGAAAAAAACACAACTCTTACACACTATGGGTAGGAGTGTAAACTAGTACAGCTACAATAGAAATTAGCACAGAGGTGGATCCGTAGAAAACGAGCACCGATCTTACACATGACCTAGCTATACCACTGCCAGGTATTTATCAAAGGCAACATATCAGAGATACTTGTACACCAATGCTTGTCAGAGCACTAGTAACATGAGCAAAGTTATGAGAACAACCTAGGTGTCCAATAGTAGAGGAACAGGTAAGGAAACGTGGCTTACATGCACAATGGAAGGTTTTAACCATGAAGAATAAAGTCATGCTATTTTGGGGAATATGAATGCAACTGGAGATAATCATATTCATAGAATTGAGTCAGATGCCAAAGGAAAATGCAGCATGCCTTCCCTCATTTGTGGTTCCTAGGTTTTACATAGTCAAATATAATGATGCATGGAGCTATGACATGAAACTCGAAGTGAAACTCTGTAGACGCACAAAGAGGACAGAGAAATTGAGAAGGGAAGGCTATGAGGAATAGAGGCATGCTCATCAGACAATATATACATGGATGAATTTTTAAAAAGAGAAGTTAATAACCAAACAACAGCAGCAAAAAAGGAAAACCTCGCTTGGCTGCTTCACAAGCTCTGCCTGAGAAGAAAATAGCAACCCCAGATCTGAAGGTGCCTAGGTCAAGGGGAAAATTCTAATCTCATCACAGAGAAGCTGTGTGACATTTTCTGTAAATCCTTGGGCCCCTGATGTTTCATCTGTACAACAGAATTAATAATAGTACCTACCTCATAGGACTCTGGAGGAGTAAAAGATCATCCATATAAAGCAATGAGCACAGTGCATAGCCTGAGTAAGAATCGAGTTCCCATTGGCCACTATTCTTAGCCCACAAGTATACAGAAATAGCCCGAGATGCAGTGGGAAAGACCATGAGGTTGTTTGTATTTTACCAACATGGAAGGATGTTCACAAATGAAAATCTTATGCTCTGTTCTGTTCTAGTTAGGTTTCTCTGTTGTTTGGTTAAACAGTGACCCAAAACAACTTAAGAAAGGAACAGGTTTATTTCATCTTACAGTTCCCAGGAGACTTGAGGAAGGAACTCAAGGCTTGAATCTGGAGGCAGAAATTGAAGCAGTGGCCGTAGAGAAACCTGCTAACTGGCTTGTTCCTCATGGCTTATTTGGCCTGCTTTCTTGTACAATTCAGGACCACCTTCCCAGTGATGGCACCACCTCCAGGGGTCTGGCCCCTTCCACATCAATCAGCAATCATGAAAATGCCCCTACAAGCCTATCTCTAGACAATCTGATAAAGTTTTTTTCCTCAGCTGGCATTCCTTCTTCCTAGAATGACTTTAGCTTGTGTGAAATTGGCAAAAACTGAGCAACCTATGTCAAGAAACTAAGACCACCATCCAGGTTTATGACACAGCATCCATCTATGCTGTGTCAGGGCTCGGGGAGGGAAAAGATGCACCACTGTAGGCACTTAGGAAAATCAAGTTACATGGCCAGAGAGATGGTTTTTAGTCAAAGGCACCTGCTGCCAAATCTGATGACCTGAGTTCTACCCCAAGAACCTACATGGTGAAAGGTGAGAACCAACTCCCGGAGACTGCCCTCTAGCCTCCAGCGGCATGCCGTGACAAGGACACACACACACAACAAACAAACAAAATCATGTAAAGGGGGGGAAAGAAAAAGGAAATGAGATTAGAGAGCAAGAAGAGAGAGGTCTTCTAGACTAGCAGGTTGTTTGTTTGTTGTTTGTTAGTTTGTTTGAGGCAGAGTTTCTTGTCCCAGGCTTCCCTCAAACCTGCTATGTAGCTGAATAATCTGATCCTCCTGCCTCTACCTGCTGAGTGCTGGGATCACAGACACATCCACCATGCTCAGCATGTGTGGTGCTAGGGATCAAACCCAGGGCTTTATGCTTGCAAGGCGAGCATTCTACCAACAAACAGAACTACATCTCCAGTCCTGAGGCAGACTTTGTAGAAGTGGAATGTTTGTTCTAATACAGTGTGTTGGCCATGCATATCATCATTAAGGAATGAGTTTCACTAGATTGGGGTGTCATATACCAGATAATCTTGGTTTAAATACCACTTTGGTTGTGGACTAAAATAGCATACTTTTTCCTTCTACTTTGCTACCACTGTTGTTTGTTTGGTGTGTGGGCTTTCTAGAATGGGTTGCTGTCCCCCACATTGTAGTTCTGCTACTTACTTGCTCTATGACATGAGGCAAGTGATTTGGGCACAGAATTGGGGTAGTCTCTCAAGAGAGAAGGACCTAAAAAGAAAGAAGAATCTGCAGATTTCCTGGGTCCTATTTGGGGTCAACCTGTGCTGGGTGAAGGTTTAATGTGCCTATTAAGCTTATCACCCATATCATTATGAAACCCATCAGAATTGCACTGCACACACACACACACACACACACACACACACACACACACACACCACATTCTGATTTGGGCTTTAGTGGGACTCAAAAGGACAGACTGTATTTACAAGCATTGGCATTCACTCTGCAGAGTGGAAGGAGAATGGGCCAAATAACCAGTGAGTTTTAACTTTGAACTTCAGCTTTTCTGTGTGGTATTGGCTAAGCTGCTAAACGTCTCTGAGCATATTACTTCATTTTGAAAATAGGTATCATCATGACTAACTCAAATATTTTTTCTGTGTGGAGGAAATGTTACTGTATACATCACTATTTCTTCTCAGACACTACTGAGTCTGAGATACTGAGTCTGGACCATTTATCATGCGGGGTGGAAGGTGGAGATAGGAGGATGAGTAGAGCCTGGAAAGGAAAAGGAAAATAACAAAAGAAGATGCAGAACGATTAAGTTGGGATAAATAATATACATCCACCTTACCTATTTCTCCTTATGTTAAGGAACATTTAAAATGTATTATTTTAGTTATTTTGAAATATTCAGTCTTCATAGCTATAAGTGACCATGCCATACAGTAAAACTTCCTCCTTTTTTTCTAACTGTAGTTTTGTGCCCTCTGACCTTTATGTCTCCATACTACTACATTGACCCCTGGTAACCATCCTCACCCTTGTTTCTGCATATTCAATGTCTGTCTTTTAGATTTCACATATAAATGAAAACATGTGGTATTTACCTTTCTGGCCCTTACTTACTTGGTTCAACACAATGCCGTCCAGTTCCATACATGTAGCTGAACATAGCAGTGTCTGCCTTCTTTAGAGCTGAATTGTATTCCACTGTGGGTATGCAGCAAGACTCCTATGAACATTTAGATTGTTAGCATAGTCATGTATTTAGCCTTGTTTCACCACTCTAGAATATGGATATGTATCATAACATCACTTTGTACCTCATGGATATATAGTGTTACTGCTTGTCAGTTACAAAAAAGATGGGGTGGGGAGGATGTATGAAGAGAAGGGCTATGAGGATGGCATAGTGAGAGCTTCCAGGTTCTCTGTGAGAAACTCTGAGGCAAGCGCACTAGGAAAGAAGGTGCAGGAACTTGGGGCTCTCTCTTGCATTTGAAGTTGTTAGCTTTTCCTGTGCCCTCCCTTCCCATCACTATATGAATTACCTGCTACTTTAGAAAACCCTCTTGGGCAAGGGAGTGGTGGTGTAGACCTTTAATCCCAGCACGTAGGAGGCAGAGGCAGGTGGATCTCTGTAAGTTCAAGGCCAGTCTGGTCTACAGAGCAAGTTCCAGGACAGGCTCCAAAAATATGACACAGAGAAACCCTGTCTCCAACCACACCCCCTGAAAAAGAAAAAGCAAACCCTCTTGGATGAGGAATAGCACAGATTCTGTCTGTGCACATCCTGGTGCTCTTTCAAACCACCCCATTCCAGTGGTCACTACAACATACCTGTGTGCTGTGGCTTAACCAGAAGCTCCTTTCAAGTTTTTAGATATCTGTCGATGCCACTAACTGTGAGTCAGTCTGACAGCATTAGAAGTTTCCAGAAGAGGGGGTTTGGAGTGTGTAGTTCTATCCTCAGAGGAAACATAGCGCACACACTGAATGGACAACATAGCTAGGTAGCATCTACTTTTCTACCACTTGAGGAGAGCAGGGGCTTGGGTACCCCGCCTTCCTAGTACTCGTTTCTATAGAAATTTCAAAGTTCTTTTCAAACATGGATCTCACCTTAACCCCTCTCCATCCTCTTTATTTCTACCCATTTCTTTTAGCTTGGGTCCCACTCTCTCCCCTCCACTCATTCCTCTTTCACCCTGATAAGAGAGACTTTATTTGCATCTCTGAAGCCCTGTGGAACTCCCTCCTAACAGGCAGAGAATTTAAGAGAGTGTTCAAAGTGACTGGCCTCGTCCGGGCCTGAGGAAGATTTACATCTGCCTCAGAAGGAAAGAGAAGGAGGTTTGCTTTCCCCAGTGGATAAAGAGCCTAAAACAAGTCCTTTGAAAACACCTGCCACCTCAAGTCTTCAGCTGCAGAAGAGGCCCTACCATCTGTCACAGTCCCTCTGCCCCCCAGGTTACACAGGAGTGAAAAGAGTGCGGCTAGGCATGCGTCATCACAGGCCAGGGTGGCTGTGGCAGATGGTTGGAGGTGGGAGGTTACCAGGAACGAGGGAGGGGGTACATTTCCATACATTTGGCCACAAGCTTATTTCTGCTGTTGTCAAATGTTCACATAAGCATATGTACTCAGGGACTATCTTAGGGACTCTTGGTTGTCAGGAACATAGCGCTTGAGTCAGCTTTCCACCCCAGCTGTTCCTTTACATCACCCTAAAGCACCACTGCCATCATCGCCTCCTGACCCAGGCCCTTGGCTTTGGAGCCTCTCAGACTTCAGTCGGGAAGCACACCATGTGACCTCTCTGTTGGACTCCTCAGATCTCCTGCTATGTTTTCCAGCACAGACCTTTCTCCTCATCGCCTGCATTGTGTGTATGTGTCAGGGGTGTGAAGAGACTCTTGAATTTGAAGTCAGATGCCTTACTTTGGGGGTTTCAACACCCACAGTTCTCCTGCCGATTGCAATAGTCCCCGGTGGTTTGAGAAAACATTTTTTGTTGTGTGTCCCCTTTAAAATGTATATATATGCACATATAAATGCACATATGTATACCTCCTAATTATTGACTCATTTTCATTATGGTGTTGTACTACGCAGTAAGAGAAAATAAACTGCAAACTCCTTATGTTTGTGGCTGAGATACAATTTTAAAGCCGAAACAAACTTCCAAATGAAATGTAAACAAAACTACAAGACCAATAAAAATCAAATGAACAACAGTTATTTGAACAAGGTAGATGATGTTGTTTTTCTAAAATTAAATTGCTCTTCAGATCGTGACTATGGTGCCGACTGGGATACAGGTTCTTTTGAGTTCGTCATGCTATCTTACTGTGAGCCAGGCCATGACTCAGCTTTCACACCACTTTCTTCCTATTAGGTCTACCTCTAAACTGTCATTCTTACAGCCCTCTGGGATGTCATTTGGCCTTCACCGGAGACTAAGCCATCATTTATGTATTAAGTCCTCCTCTGTTCTTTTCTCATTAGTCCTTGACAATACAAGCAGGACATTGTGAAGCTAATGAGTTCTTCTGCACGGAATGTAGCAGAGACTGCTAGTTATCCATCTGACTGCACACCTTCTTCCTCCCTTAACTAAAGTCCCAAACCTTTAAAAAAAAAAAAAACCCAGCTCCACAGCCTTCCTTGTAGCCATTCTGCAAGGTCCAGTTCAATCAGACATAAATGAAAGTGTTACTTAGATTCTTTTGAAGATCCCCTGATGTGGGAAAGGTGGCCTGTCTTTGTCCTTTGTCCCACCTTCCCGCTTTTAGTGAATAAGGATTAACAGGGCTATTGCAATCAACTTGGATCATGAAGGTGGAAGAACTACTTACAGGATGGCCCGGCAGAGAGCTGGGAGGAGTTGTGGTACTAAACATGGTCATGGAACCATCTTCCTCAACTCTGTACATCCCACTTCCAAATGTCCTACAAAACAAGTCATTTGTGTTGTTTAAGTCACTGACATTTTGGAATGTGGGCATCTAATATGCAACCTAATATGATCTCTGTACAGAAATACAAATATACAAGAGGGCCCAGAAGTCTTGTAGCTCCCCGTAGTTTTTCTGTGGTCATTTGGATGATAGACAACAGGCTTATTGCATTTGCTTTAGGTTTTACTAATGAGAGAGAAAGAGAGACAGAGACAGAGAGAGAATTTTTATTGGTGTAGCCATCAGGGGAGACAATATAAAACTTATTAAAAAACATAGAACACAGAGAATGAAATCAGTACCACAAAGAGTTACCTGCGTTCCCGTGTTCATTCTTGCGCTCTTCACAATAGTCACTGTACAGGAACTATCTAAATATTCACCAACCAATGAACAAATAAACTGTTGCCCACACTGAGAGGAATATTGTTCTAACCTTTTACAGAAAGTGGAGCTCGTTACCATTTTCACCAATGTGGATGAAAATGGAGATCATCAATCTCAGTGCAATAACACAGACATAGTCTCGCTTATATTTGGAATGTTTTGTTGGAAAAAAAGAATCATGTAAACAGGGAGAGTATATGCAGACAAGATGGCTGCATGAGGCCAGTGGCAGAGATGAGGTCCTGGGGTACAAAACTGCAGTTCCGTGGGATAAATTGTATAGAGATCTGCTATACGGTATGTGTACCATATAGTTAGTAATAATGGATTGCACAATGAAAATTTGCCAGGATGGTAAATTGAAGGTTCTCTTATCATAGAAAAAAGAACTATGAGAGTATAGGTGGGTTAATTTGTTTGGCCACAGCAATCATTTCACTACAAATATGTTCACATTGTACACATTAATTTGTACAAAACAGTTTTAAGAATCCAAAAACTAAAATTGCCACACAAAAATCTGATCCATAAGACTATGCCATACCCCCCAGAGGCTGTCACTGACACCCAGAAAGCCACTAGGTTGATGCAGGAAACAACGGAAGTCCTACTGGAATCCCCAACTTTGAGCTTGCCACAGTCAGGTCCTACAGGACATAAACTAGAATTGAGTGACGTGGGAAACTTAAGGGAAATGACCTGTGTTGTGAGGAAGCCAGTGAGACCCGCAAGGAGGCAGGCTGGCAACGGCCATAGCTGTCTATGTGTTGTTCCGCTCTTCCTCAACCTCACAGCACTGCACAGAACCCGGTTTATAATGGCATGAGAAACCTCAAGCCAAGAAAGTGGCTGTCATTGCTTCCTAGAACGCCAGTGGCATGGAGCAGGTGACAGGAAGGTGGGGGGCCAAAGTGCTAGCCAGGAAGGGCCAGCTTTCCACCCCTCTGTGGGGCCTCAGCTGCTGGACATAGCCACAGCTCTGGAAACTTGACTCTTCTGACTGAAATCCCTGTGCTAACTTCAAATTTAGCCCTGGGCCTTGGGCCACTCATATCTTCCCCACTCTGGCACCTCAGAGATCGGGGCCAAAATCTGGGTGAGGTTATGAAATGTGAACCTTAGTTTGGCCTGCTCAAGCCATCTCCAAATAATAAATCTTAATCAAGTCACTGGAGAGAATCCCCTCTGCCTTGGCTATAAATGCTTTCTGTCTCTGCCCCTCCCCCCCTTTCTGCTCCCACCTCACTTCGAGCCTTCTTAGACTCCTTGCCCTTGGCCCAGCTGGCCTTCCCTTCTGCTGGCCCTGCCAGGCCCCACAGGATGAAGTAGTGGAAAAAGCATACATTTGAGCGACAGAATGAAAGTTAATCTGGGATCTACCACTAACTGTAAGATCCAGGACAGGTCACTTCAATCCCCTGGGTCTGCTTCCATTCTGGAAAAAGAAATGCAGTAATTCTGCTAAGGAAACTGCCGTGGTTTAATTGGATGAGACAAAAATGTAAATGTCCCTAAGATCTAGTCAGGAATTTCTGGTGATACATATGTCGTGCATCCTCCCCCGGACATAACTATTCTTCCAAACCTGACCCGTCCAATACTTCTGGCCTTGATGAATGACACCTGCTGTCAGCCAGCAAGCAAACAACGATCCCTGACTCATGCTTCTGCCTTCGCTTCTAACTCCAATCTATCACCAAGTAAGTCTTGTCAATATTACTTCCGTGTCTAAGCCAGATATTGTCTCATAAGACCATGTACCCCTGTCACTGCTTTCAAAAGTGGCAATTTTACCTTGATGATGTGATGATTCATGCTAATCTCCCTGCTCTTTATTGTATTCCCAGGCCTAGCACAGCATTCGTCATGAAGTTGGGAGCTTAATAAACAGAGTTGAATAAGAGAATTAGATGGGGGTTAGAATTATTGCCATTAACTGGTAAAGCACATGATTTTTGCAGAATCTAAATGCCTCTCCCGAAGTGACAAAAATAGTGAACAATGAAGAAACAGTTTGAAGCGAAATTTCTCTGATGCCAGAGTCAGCTCCCCAATTTTCTTGAGGTATAGAATTAGATAAAACTGTGGGGACTGAAAGTATACAATGTGCCGATCTGTTGGATACGTAAATGGTGACCTTTAAATGATTACTATCATCAAGTTTGTCATCACACTAATCAGTTCACGGTGATCAGGGCACACGGTGTGTGTGTGTGTGTGTGTGTGTGTGTGTGTGTGTGTGTGTGTGTTGAGGTTATTTAGGATCTGTTCATGAACTGAGCCTACGTGACATTTGTCTCTAATTCTAGCACTTGGGGTTGTTGAGACGGGAGTATCGCTAATTACAGGACTGCATAACAAGACTCTGTCTCAAAAAATAGAGATTACAGAACAACAGCGTTTACTCACGATGCTGCATGTTAGAGAAAAACTCACTCACAATGCAAATTAAACTTTGTCCACTTTTCACAATGACAAAATTGCTGTGTGTGCTGTTTAAAACATGGTGGAGTCATGTGTCTTTTGTACTTGTTTGCCTGCAGACTGGACTTCAGTTCAATTCTTTCCCCTGGTGTTTTGGGTTTGCTGGCGTGGTGTGAGTCTGAGTCAGGAATCTCATTATGTTGACATTTTTCATCTCTTTTCATGCTTGGTATAGGAGTGCTATCAGCCTTGACCACCCTTGCAGCTTAGGCTTGAAATTTCTTTTAATTATATCTGTTCTGAACACGAAGGAACATTTTGCTTCATGTTATCCTTAAACAATATAAAGCAGCAATTACTTGTGTAACATTCCCTCGTATTATTTATTGAAATCAATTTAGATATGATAGAAAGTGCCTTAGTGTAGGCTTGGAAATACTATACCATGTTATAAATTGGACTTGGACACACACCGATTCTGACTCAGGGATCTTGACACGAGTCCCCATAGATACTCAGGGATAGCTGTATATGTGGATGGGACCTAGGGGAAGGGTCAGGGTCAGGCGAACCCATACTTGATAAAATAAAGCTTCCCTGGTGCCTAAAGGTAGTAGTAGTGAGGGTTAGTATCACTTGGTAGCTACACAGCAGTTCCCCAAGGTACCTGTCTCATTTAACATGGAGAATGAGTCATGAGAAAATGTTGGGACGTCCGGGGCTGAAATGAGGGGAGCAGAGTAGGAATAAGAATTATATTCAGTATTGAGAGTTAATTGTGAACAAGACCCTGAATAAGATGTTGGTTTAATATTTCCACCAAACCAGATAGGAGCTAAAAGGCCAGAAGATAAAGCAACATCCTTGAACTCATGAAGCTACTAGATTGTGGGAAATACAGCAAGGACCTGGAGCCAAGGCTGTTTCTCCAGGATTCCTGTTCTTTTTACTATACCACAATAGTCCATGCTGCAAACCTGGGGAGCTTAACAGGAAAGTATGTATAAAGAGATGGAGTTCAAGGCCAAAGCCACTTCTGTGCGGGTGTAGTGAAACAAGACTGTAATTCCTGCCCTGGGAAAGGCAGAGCAAGGAGAATAGCCACAAGTACAAGGCCAGCCTGGGCCACACAATGAAAGCCCATCTCAGTTTCAAACTAAAAGACCCTGACCACAGAGCACCAGGCTCTGATGCTCCTAGGCTCTCTTGAAAGATCCTGCTAATCAGCTGATGGTGATGGCCAGGCAGACAGAGCTCAGCTCTGCACGCCCAACACTCTAGCCCTATGCCATCCGCTCAGCGTCTGACTCGCAGCATGCTCTTGATGCTATAGCCCAGTGACTCTCCATCCGTGGATCTCAACCTCACTCATAACAGTAGTAAAATTAGAGCAATGAAAAAAATGTATGGTTGGTGGTCACCACAACATGAGGAACTCACTGCAGTAAAGGGTCATAACATTAGGAAGGTTGAGAACCGCTCTTCTGGTGTCCAGTGTTGTCAAGGGCTACTGTTTTGGAGTCCATTCTGTCTTGACAGGAGGTGAAAAATAATATTGCAAAGCCATTCAGAAGTGAGAAAAATAGATTAAAAATAATTTAATGAAGCCAAGCATTGTGGTACCTGCCTGTGGTCCCAGCTACTCAGGAGACAGAGACAAAAGGATCACCGCCCAGGGATTTGAGCAACACTTTTGTAGCAAGAGCAGCCACATGGCTGCGGATGAGCCACAAAGTAAGACTTCTTCTCAGAAAAGGTGGAGTGTCTATTATGCCCAACATTTTAATCAGGATTAATAAGGTCTCTAGGTTTCCCAAGTAGACATGAACCTGAAATATTTATCTCATTGCTTTACTGCTTACCGCTATTGTATCTTATAGGCAGCTCACTCCCTAGCCCCGATCCTCAGACTGTACATCTGTAAATAGGAACCATCCTTTGTTTCATGGGCATTGACTAAGTGACGAGCTAATGTGCGCGAAGAGCTCTTTCGGGCACCTGGCACACGGTAACATGCGCCGCTGTTACTCACAGCCAGCTGTACCCAGCAAAACATCCTGTTTCAGCAGATCGTAATTGTTATTAGTCAAGTGTTAAAAGGTTCCATTTACTTATTCAGACATTTCATTGTAAACACAAATTAGCAATCTTATCCTGTTCAGATGCAATCCTGAGTGAACATAATGATCAAACTTCCGGGTGATCAAACTCTTGAGAGAGTTGCCTACCACGGCAAAAGAAGGGTTGGGGAAGGCGCAGGCGCTTTCTGTCTGCCATCTGTACCTGTGACACACTCTGAAAGCACATGCAGGGTGATGCATGTTCTTCTGCGCTTAGTGACCTGCAAAAAATATTAGACAGCAAATTTGGTGCATTTAAATTTGTAGCTAAATATTGAAAACTATAAAGAAATTCTTTGGCTTTAAAACAATAAAACATGGTTAGAAAGGCCTACTACAGTCTTGAATCTGTAATCTTTCATTATCAGTGTTTATAAATGGAAGCGTTCCTCTTTTTTTCCTGGTTACTGAATGTTTGGTACACTTTGGCTGAAGAGATCGGTGAAAAATCTCATCATTTAACTTGGTGAACATTAAGGGACCATACCCAAGTGTTTGTTTGCTACAAGATAGCACATGGCACTGCAGGGGCTCTCAGTGATCACAGACCTACAGGGAACCCCTGGGTTGAAAGGTGTGGCCAGCAGAGCTAAGCGCCATATGTAGGACTAATCAACCATCCGGTGTTTGGGCCAACCTCCACAATTCCAGCACTCCGGAGACAGAGTCAGGAGGATTGCTGAGAGTTCTATGCCAGCTTGGGTTACACAGTAAAACCCTGTCTTTGAAAAGGCATCCATCCAAAAGAAGACTCCCACATGAAGCAGGAGCAGCTGGGAGGACTTCTGCGTAGCTTCCTGGCAAGCCATGCATGAATCACCATTTCCAAAAGCTGTAAGGTGGAACAGCGCCCTCTGGCGTTGTACACTGCAGTGGTCCTGCACATACTTAAGAAACGGGAAGAGCTTCTAGATAAACAGATAAAAGAGGGATTGCTTGCAATTTGTGCCAAGGCAGCCCAGAGTAGTTCACAAATGTGCTTGATAGATAGAGGTGTCCCCTTCATCTGTCTGGGTTTGTTGTCATCTCCCGAGTGCTCAGGGTTGATAGCTTATCCGTGCGTCCAGAGAAAAACATCCACTTAGGCATCTCAGTCATCAGGTTATACCTCTGGACTTCTCAGAGACCTGATGCCTGTCCAACCGGACATACAATCTGAGAGTGATAACTTGTTCAGAAACAAGGACAGATAGGGAGTGGCTCAACAATTTCTTCTGGGACTACTTTGGCCTTAGCAGTTTTTCTTTGACCTGACCCCTTAAAGAAATAGTCTCAATGGGAAGAAGGAACATAGCCAGCTTCAAAGAGAGGCCCAAACTACCCCATTATGGTCTAGGCAGACTGGGCTATAGGACTCCTTCTCCCTCAAGCATAATTTCTTCCCAGATACCCACTCATTTGACATATGAGGGCCCGATACCTGCCTTCTGTGACCGTCAGATATTTTGTATCGAAAGATAGATCATGTGTGCCCTACCTGACATGAGCCAGCCATCACCATGATTTGGTGGGGGTTTTGTCCCTCATATTTCTGCAGCCAGCTCCTTTCAGGTTGCTGGAGAGCAAGACTCTGCCTTTAGAACTAGCCAAATCAAGGTCATCCAGACTCTCTTACCATTCCCTTCTCAGAGATCAAGTAACCTAGCATTTAAAAAATAAATAAATATTTATGAAAAAAGAAAATAAATTTAGAATACGTAACAATGATAATATTGGCTCACAAAATACTGGCTCTGATATGCATTCTCTGATTAGTTTAATGATATATTTTATTTGTAAACCATCAGAAAACTATAGGTTTGTAAAGGAAAAACTAAAAATTGATTTTAACACCAAATCGCAGAAACAACTACTATTAACTGTGTAGTTTCTCTAGTATTGTTTTCCAAGGCATACAAAAATATGTTTGTGGCTATGTTGCATATACAAATATGCTTCCTTTGTTTCTTACGTAAAATCATGAATACTTCCTCAATTAAACGTTCTCAAAACACATGATTTATCTAACTACTATACTATATAACAATAGAAATATATTTCATAACCTATACTTTCTAAACTCTACTCCTCTTAACAGCTTTCCAAATGTGAAAACACTATTCTCTCATTTAGTTTTAAAAAAACCAAGCAAACAAAAAAAAAAACCAGAAAATATGTTCCATAGATCACAAAAGCCAAATTCTTATTCTGACAAAATTTTACAAGTTTGTTTTCAGCACGACTGATCTCAGAGCCTTATTATACCATTGTGTATAAAATTTACATAGATTTCCAAGGAGATATGGGATGCACGATTTCCTGTCTGTGGCACAAAACATTAGACCAAATGTGAGGACATACTGCCCTCTGGTGGTCATTTAGAATGCTTTTCTCTCTCTCTCTCTCTCTCTCTCTCTCTCTCTCTCTCTCTCTCTCTCTCTCTGTGTGTGTCTGTCTCTCTATCATATCTATCTCTCTATTTCTCATCTCTCTATCTATCTACCTATCTCTTCTTTTGTATACACCTGATGTTTTCCTTAGAAAACATTCATAAGAAAGCATTGAACAAATAGTAGACTTCTGGGGCTTGATAAGTTGCTTTATTTATAGAGTAGTTCCTAGCATTCACAAAGCCCTGTGCTTCTGTTTCATAGCCGAGGTCATTCTTGGAAGCATACACTTTCAGGACAGCATAGTATACATAAAACCCTGCTTCAAAACGAAAGGAAACATGAATAGAGTTTTGATTCTACACTTTGAATCTCAAAACTGAGAACAGTAAGTTTATTTACACTCAGGCCAGCTTTATCTGCTTAAGCTGGAGGATCTTTTTTAAATTTAAAAACTAAAGCTCACAATTTTCTTAATTTAAAACTGCTCCCATACATAAACTGCACAATTTCCCCTGTTATTTACCTCTCACACTGGTATGGCATGATGTTACAATTAATGAACTAATGTTGCTAATATAGTTAAATAAACTTCACAGTCTTCAAATTTTATTAATTTTGAGCTAATGTCCTTTTCTCTTGCAGGGTTTTATCCAGGATCCCTCAGGATGTTTAGCCATCCATAATATCCTCTTAGGGTTCTTATACTTTGGTGCTTGTTTCTCAGATGTCTCCTATTTTTTATTTGTCTGATTGTTTTAGTTCTTGCGGCTTTGGTTTTTCACCTCTACAGTTTTGTGAGGTTGTTTTGTTTTCCTTTGCATTTTTATTTTCAGACAAAGCTGGCCTCGAACTTGGGGAACTCCTGCCTCTACCTGCTTATTGTTGACATCCAAGACATATATCCTCATGCTGGCTTACTTTAAACAGTTTTGAATCATCAGGTGGATTATATGCTGTTCTCAATGCATCATATCAAGAGTATAATACAAGCACAATGTTGACACTGGCAAGTAAAATGTGGAATTCAGAATCCTCTTTAGGTTGTAGAAAAAGATAGGCATGAAAAGAAGTCAATGACCAAAGGGATATCCACTTTAAGTAGAAGAAAAAAATGCTTTGATGTCTGTTTTTAAAACCCACTGAGTTGTCTTAGGGTTGCACAAGTATGGGTAGCAGGTTATTTACTGGAGTACAGGCAAACTGATAATGGCTACAACTGAAGGGAATGAGAGTCATTCTCCCAGCAACCATTAACTACCAATAGCTACTAGAGTGTCCTCATGAAGTGTCACCCCTACACACTACAGAATGCTGTAGGGCCCAACTGAGTGCAAGAGTCCACAACCACTGCACGTTCACGGTTGCAATGACCATGTTATATGGAGTTCAAGTTGTTAAAATACATTAGGACTATAAAGATGGCTCAGTGAATAAAGATGCTCGCTTTCAGGCCTCACAACCTAACTGCAGTCCATAGGACACACACGGAAGAACAGAGCTGATGGCCACAAGTTGTCCTTTCGCCTCCCCACACACTCTAATATACATTGTGCATTGACACACACATACACACATGCACAAACACAACAAATGATTGCACGGAAAAAGACAATGTACTTAGAGTTTATGTAATATAGGTGAAATTTCCAGGTGACCTTGCAAAATTTTAAAATATAACAACCTCAGTGAAAAACTGCCGACCTTCTGAAGCCTATCAAAATTGCCAAAGGCAAGATAGCAAATAAAGAAATACTAAGTCAATCTATTAAATCTGGGTGAGAACAAAAGAAATCTATACACCTGAGCCATGAGCTTCCTCTACCTGCCCCCAGCTGAGTCTGAATGAATGCATGCTTCTTACATATACAGGATAATAAAAAATAATTTTAATAAAAAAACTTCATTCAGGTCAATTTGATGGAATTCAGGCCACCTCCCTTAGTCCCCAGGCTAGGGAGATGACCAAGAGCGATCTGCCTGTACCACTATTGCCCTACAACTGACAAGCTCCTGGTGATCACAAGTGTGATTTAAAAAAAAAATGGTGAAATGTGTCTTCCTTCCATCAGGTTTCATCATAGAGAAGAAACTCTACTGCCAGGGGTAGCTGAGTACTTCTGGTCCTCCAGACGCCCTTGACCCAGATCACTCATAGGCAGAATTCCAGTCGTGGGAGATCCAGGGTGAGAAGGCCACAGGTTACTGCCCTTTCTAACTGGAATTACTTGCATGGCTCTAGAACCCAGAAGTGCAGCCTTATTTGTGGCTGAATAATTATGCTAAGTATCCTGGTCATAAAGCATGAGCAGAAACCCAAGAAAAGTGGAGCAGTGTCTCAACACCCAGTTGGGGAGCAATGACTCTTAGATAACCTTTTGATTCAGCAACAGGGGTAGACCTTAAAACACAGATTTCCAAAGCTCTTCCTAAAGAAGCTGGCTTTATCCAAACAGACTGGAGTAACTCTCAGTAACAAGGCATATTTTGTGGTAAACAATTAAGAAGCAGCTGAGAAGTCTGTTAATTAAGAGCCAAGGAAAGAGACAGTGATGAGGCGCACCCTTGAGATCTCAGCAAACTTCAGAGACTTGCCTCAAATACTACAAGTTGGAAGAGTACCAAATTTAATTGGATCTGACTGTTGAACAATTGGTTCCCCAGGACATGTTCAAAAACAATAAAGCAATCCCTGCCCAGCATGAGGCAAAGCCTAGCATCTGGGTGTGATTGCAGCAAATGCAAGAGAAAGTCACAGCCAGCTCTGAGGAAGCCACTGCCATCCCGCAGTGCTGGTGCACGCTCGAGGCTGTGATTTCTGCATATCAATGTGAAGGCTTCACACTGAGGGAGAACTCTGCCTCGCTGTAATAGTTTAATTAAACCACAGAACAGGAGAGTAACAGCAAAAGTAAGCCTTAGAGAGGGGAGACAGGAATCAATATCTAGTTGATATAATATATTACCTGGCATGCCCCATTTTCAACAAAAAGAATTAGGAGGCAAGGAGAGAAACAGAAAGGAGGTGACAATATGCAGGAGACAAGCAAGCACCTAGAAACCACAAGGGCACTCCAGGGTTGGATTAGCCCAAGACTTCAGAGCTTGGAAATCATGCACAAGGAAGGAAAAGAGAATCAGAGAAGCCTGCCCGAATCCTCTTCTTAGTAAAGGCAATGGGAACACTAGCAAGCAATTCCAAATCAATGTTCTCCCAAGAATAAACCACGGCTTTACAATGATCTTAGGTTGATTTATCCAAACCAAATGGTGGAGGATCTCAATAAGGATAGTGATATTTGTGATGCTGTGTCTTGCCCAGGTGCGACCCTGTACATTCTGGCTCCAAAGTTGTTCTGAAAACTCATAGTCTATACCCACAGTGACAATTAAAACCCTGGAAGGCAGCAAGGAACAGAAAGGGGCTGGACTTCCTTGGGGAATGATTCCCACAGCACTGCCATTACTTGACCAGACCTGTTTTGCCTTGGAACAGTCCCTTTGGAAGGTTGTGTATGCTTAATGGGACTCAGGGCTCCCTCGGTGTGAAAAGCCCTTTGCCTAGGAGTATTTGTCAAAAACAAGTCCATGGGACTCTATTTGTTGCTCCATGAAGCACTTCAAACTGATAGTAGATTAATGAAAAGATCTTTGAAATTAAATCTGGAAAATAAAATACCCATAGAAGTTTTTTTAAAAACTTTATTTTAGCAAGGGAACCCAAACAAATCGATGAGAGAGACCTTCCACGAGGTGCTATGATAACTGGACCATCAAACTCAAAGGAATGATGCTTGCATTTGCATTTCTTTCTAAACGTTTTATATTTTGTGTTACTGACTGTAGTAATATGAGCGGCGGGGCTGCGGCTAGCTTTACCCGAAATAATTACACAGACGCTGTATTCTTTTAAACACTGCTTGGCCCTTTAGCTCTAGCCCTTACTGGCTAATTCTGATATCCCGATCAACCCATCTCTAATAATCTGTGAGCACCGGTCTTACTGGGAAGATTCTAGCCTACATCCATCCTGGGTCGGAGCTTCATTGCGTGCGTCTGCCTGGGAGAGGGGAGGATGGCGTCTCTGTCTGAGGCATCTTATCTCACCTCCTCTTCCTCCCAGCATTCTGCTCTGTTTACTCCCCCCACCGATGTTCTAAGCTATGAGCCCAAGCAGTTTGTTTATTACTCAACCAATGAAATCAACAGATTGATATATGACACTCCCACATCAACTGACATTTAATGATTTGATTTATTTGCAGTTAATTTGTTGTGTACAGTGCATGGAAGATGTTTGTTAAGAACATTGCACACAGCTAAAACAGGATACCACTGACAACTAATTTACAAAGGACAGAAGTTTATTTCCTCACACTTTTGAAGTCTAGAAAGTCCAAAATTGAGGAATTACCTACGGTGTGAGGAGGGACATTTTACTTTGTCACCCATGGCAGAAATCTAAAGGGCATGAGAGATCAAGAGATCAAACTTTTAGCCTCAAGTCCTTTTATAATTGTCATAATCCAATTTAAGGACACCATCCTCATGACATAAGGCCCCACTCCCAGCACCATTGTCCTGGAGATTAAATTCTCATCACATGCTTTTGAGGGGGCACATTTAAACAAATGACTTCTCACTTGATAATCTGGGAGCAACATACGAAACATCAGGGAAATGAGGTAACGTCCTGCTCAGACAGGGCAATCTATGTAAAAGATTTTCTACCACAAACTAATCAATTAATAGACCAGCCACCTGGTTGTAATTGTACTGGATCCCCTCCACAAATAAATGTTATGCACATTGGGCAGATTGCATCCATTTCCTGCTCACAGCCTCAGGTTCATTCATACATGCATACAGAAATGTTGTATGCCAATCCCACCTATAGGTGTTTGGAATTAATGTCACACTTTAGTGTGAGATTTGATGCTTTACTTAGAGATGTGGCCTTGACCAAGTTGGTAAGCTTCCTTAACCTGTTCTCAACCATGAAACATAGACAATGTAGTATCCAACCCTACGGGGTGTTCATGAGGGTTGAGTGACAGTTCATGTAAAGCGGTTAGCATAGTACCTATCCAAGAGACAATATTTGTTCCAGCCCTCCATCCACTGGTAGGACCTGAAAAATTAACCACCTTTTATCAGCAACTAGGCCCATAGGTGGAAAACTGCCAACTCTCAGGCATCACTCCTGGCTTGAAGATTCTAGGTGTCTCTACAGCAGATGGTACCCCTGGCCTTTAACTCGTTGCATCCTGGTAGGCTTCTTTCTCTCATTTGTCAGGGCTTCATGACTTGAGCCAAACCGAAGTGTCAGAGGGAATGGCAAAGCACGCTCTCTGTGCTGATAAACATCCCATCTCTCCCCACGTTCCTGCATCAAAATATTGTAATGCATGTCTCTGAAGTCCAAGATAAATCATTTGAGAACCGCTGTTAAGATTGTCTGCAAACAAGTTCACCTCCACCAGAGGAAATAATTAAAATCTCACATACTTCCTTGGAGCAATATTCTTTTACATTTGATTCAGTTGAATGGCCATGATGAGAATTCCTTATAGTTTGATAGCTTTCAAAGAAATTTTATATTAGTCACTTGGAAGGCTAAAACCAACTGTGGGACTGGGAGGGTGGGACTCATTCAGTAACTCTGCAACTGCCATAAACAGATGTCTCGAACCTCCTGACTGCTCTCTGCTGTTTTTCTCAGCTACCCTAGTGCCTTTGAGATCTCTATACCGCTAATCACTCCCACCAGCTGGAAGGTAATCTCTCCCTCTTCCACCAAAAGTTTCCTTTGCCCCTGCTTAGGAAACTTTAGCCCCTTTCTGAGTAATCTGTATCCAGTCCCCAGGGGAGGCAGCCTGGCTGGATTTTTAGTGATCTCTTTGCTCTTCCTGTTCATCCCCACTTGCAAATGGCACTGCATCCCTCTCTGTCTCTGATCGTTGTCAGTCTGACTCATTTGTCAATTTTCAATCTTTAGTTATCACTCCCCACCCAGGTGCTTATTAGAAGCTACCAATATATTTCCATCTCGTCCATCTTCTCAGCCTCTGCATCTACCACGTAGAAGGTCATATTTTTCTATTCCAATTTCTGCTAATGGCCTTAACAACACTTAATAGGAACAGAAAAGAATTTCACCTTTCAGAAGGTGGCGATCAACTTTCAACAAGTTCCCCCATTAATTCCGACTATGTTTCCAAGGATTAATCGAACAGGGCTGCTGACGTCTACTACCCTGGGGCTGCTTCATAACACGAAATGTCCTGCTGGATCCTATCTGCTGAGAGCCACTTAGAGGGGGGGAAAGTTATATTTAGTCATAATCATTCTGCTTGACAAATGACCTTAGGGGGCCAGTCACGTCCCAAGAACATTAGTTGAATGGCACCCCAGGGTTAATGTACTGTTTCTTTTTCTCAAAAGTACAGATAAGTTGACCAAAATTCAGCAGTATCATGCCCTAGTTCTTACATCTCCAAAGGAGATGAAGCAAGAAAAAAAAGGTGCTAGATTTGCACTTCTTACTGTGTTGATGGTGGTGGCAGGCTGGAAAATTCAAGCTGGGCATGTGTGGAGCCTTGCCGAGAAGCCCCTTGGTTCTTGCAAGCAGGATTATGGGACCACACTACTTATAGCTCTTTTGAAGGAACACATTCTGCATTTCCTCTCCCAACATCTACCCATTAATACAATTAGCCCTACCAGAACCATAAAGTAGAGATCAATGAAGACAAGTATTTGTCATGGCAGACCTCTTGAAAGTCTATGGAAGAAACAAGCTGAGACAGAGTAGATGGCCTAAAGTTACAGACAGAGAGGGAGAGATCAGTGGGACAGACAAAATACATAACCACATTAGGAGGCAGTGGAAGAATAACTATTAATGGGTAAACACAGCATGCCTTGAGGACACAAAAGAGAAGTTCCAGCTCTGGATTTGGAAGATTAAGATGGATCTCTTTGAGAAAGTAGTTTAAAAAACAGTTTAAAGAGACAAACTAACTAATGATAGTTAGGCTCACCTGAATCCTCTTCCCAGCTAGGCCTTAACCTGGACTTCCATGTCTGTCTCTGCAACACCACATTTTCACAAGATCTTAACTGACTTACCATTTCTCATCACGTTCCTCATCCCTTATAATCCACAAGTGACGATGACCACCCTGGCCTGTCTTCAGGAAGAATCACATTAAGCCAGCTTGAGCAAAGTGGCCCCTCACCCCCGATGCTTACTCCTAGTAAGTGTTAATTCACTGACTGTCTCCCTATTATATGGCTATATACTATACCCTCATATCTCCTTGTTGTATTTGAAGTTGAGCTCAATTCTTCTTACCTACTACAAAACATTATATTTCTCCTTATACCTGACACAATTGTTGCGCAGAAAGTCTGCCTTACTGTCTTTAATATGTCTTTACAAATAAAACATTTTTCCTTAGTACACTGATTTTATTCTCTGAAGGATGCCAAATAGGTACATGAGCAAAGGTAGCTAGAAGGGAAGAATGTTCTAAGCATGGAAGAGCCACATATTCATCAAGTCAGAGGGAAGAAAGATAAAGAGGGGGGAACAGAAAGGAGGAAGGCCAACCCACAAGAGGTTCTCTACATATGTCAGCTTCCCGGACACCAACTGGGCCAAGATTAGCAGGTTAATTTCACCCATGTGCCTACTCATAAAAAAACTCCGTTATCTCTTACAGGATGGATAGAAGTGTTTCCGGTCTCCAGAGAAACAGCAGATGTGATGGCTAGGATCATGGAGCTCGTGTAGTCAGAAGCTCTCAACACCTCCTGGACAATGGGACTCATCAAACATCAACTAACCAAGCTCTCCACTGAACTCAGGTTATCTTGGCCCTTGCGTCAGAGTCACCCCACATTCCCCTATGGGCCTGAGACCTTTTGAGTTGCTTTATGGCAGTCCCTTTCTCCTTAACCATCACCTCCCAGTTCAAACTCCTCCACTGGCGGGATACCTACCCTACCTCTCCCTCTTTTTAAAAAAAATTATTATTTATTATATGTACAGCATTCCTTCCATGTGTGCCCACATGCCAGAAGGGGGCTCCAGGTCTCATGTGGTTGCTGGGAATTGAACTCAGGACCTCTGGAAGAGCAGTCTGTGCTCTTAACCACTGAGCCATCTCTCCAGCTCCCTACCTCTCCCTCTTAAGGTCCCTTCTCAGTTCACATGCTGGCAGTTGTCTTTCTGCCACCACACCAGTGGACCATAATGCCCCTAAACCTGCCCTGCTCTCCCCAGAGGACAGAGTACTCCTCAAACAGTTAACTCCTAGGTCTCTCAAACCTCGATGGACAGGACCTAACACGGTAATCCTCACCACACCCTCAGCTGCCAAGCTCTTGGGACACCCATGTTGGTACCATCTCTCCAGGCTCAAGCGGGTGCCTACTTAAGACACTTGGTCTGTCCAGCAGACAGGACCTTCCACCCTCTGGTTTTCCAGGATGCCACAATGAAGGGCCTACCTGCTCTTCATTCTGGCACACTCATCTTTAATGATAACATTATTTTTTTCCTAGACACCCGCCTTCTCATCTCGCCCAAGGAACAGATGCCGGCGTATCCAAAATGACAGCTGACAGGATGCCTTTCCAGCCACACCTCTCACTGAACGTGGACACCTAGCTCTCCTCTTCCCCATGCCACCCCTTGCCCGCAGGAAGTAGCCAGATTTGAGTCTATGCCCTTTTTACAACGAGAGCCTAAATGTTTGTCATAATTACCACTCCAATTTTCTGTCACCCCTATATCCAAAGAGTCTGGAATGTCAGGTTGGGAGCATAGGCTCCTTGCATCTATCCCAGTCCCCAGACCTGGTCTGGACTCCAAATCCCAGCAGGCCAGGTCCTGACCCCTCTCTGGGGGTGGGGTTAGGACCCCTTTTCCCCAGGATATTTAAATGAGTTCCCAAAAGAGGAACACATGGTCTCCTCTCTGTGTCTTTCTCCTGGTGGTCATGTTCCTGCAGCTTTCTGGTTCCCCCTTGGGGCCACCCGAGAGCGCAGAACTTCCATTAAACCTGGATATTTCTTAATTTGGTTTGTTTTGATTTGGCTTGATTGGGAATTTTGCGTCAGCAGGGAGCTCGTGTTAGGAAATATTCCTAAGAGTCCCTGTCTTCAAGATGTTTAGGATTTGTTTGGAATGTTTTGAGTAGAGATATAAAAGGTATCAGAAGTCTAAAAGACATGGTATTAAGGATCTCAGATATCTGTATGGTTTTGTTATTTTCTGGTAGCCATGGCATCTGAATAAGCCCTAGTGAATAAAGAAAGGCTTTGTGAAAGAATGGGTATTAATCAAAGACACAAGCTCCACCAGTTACCTTTGTGACCCCTTGTTTCATTGAATCAATGATCATTCATTTGGTGTAGGAGGGTCGTCTGTCTATGTGTTACTTTCATTGGTTCATAAAGAAACTGCCTTGGCCTTTAAATAGGGCAGAAAATTAGGTGGGCAGAGTAGACAGAACAGAATGCTGGGAAGAAGGGAAGTGAAGCAGATGCCATGCCTCTCTTCTCTGAGGCAGACGCAGGTTAAGATCTTTCCCAGTAAGCCACCACCTTGTGGTGTTACACAGATTATTAGAAATGGGTTCATCAAAATGTGAGAATTATCCAATAAGAAGCTACAGATAATGGGCTAGGCAGTATTTAAAAGAATACAGTTTCCATTTAATTATTTCGGGTAAAGCTAGCTGGGAAGCGGCCCGCAGCTCCTTCTACATTCATTGTTAATCACAAACCACTAGCAAGCTTGCTAGCATCCTTGCCAGTACTGAAGGATGCTGACTTTCAGTGGCTCCACCAAATACTGAAAAAAAAATAAATGTAATTCCTTATAAAAAAAAATGACCATGGATAAAATCAGTGTAAGCTTCAGGCAAGCTAAGAGTCCTTTCCAGAAAAAAGAAAAAGCACAATATATCCTCAAATATCTCCTATTACTTCTCCATGGTGGTAGGACATCCTTAGCACTCTCAGCATTATGTCTTTTCAAGTACACTATTGTTCTTCACCTATGCAGAGGTGGAATTTATTCTCCTAAGCCCCCGAGCATGCACTATCCTGTAAGTATTTCAATCAAACGAAAAGAATACAAGTTTCTTCAAACCAATTCCAAACCCAGGCTTTTTCTACTTCCTATTCTTCAAATGCTCCCAGTGGGAACCATGTGGCCAATGAACAGAAATCTAAGCAAAAGATAGAGGGCTGATTTAGATCTTTTAGTCAAGGTTCCTTCTGAACTCCTATATGATACCTAGCATGAACTGCCAATGACTGTAAATCTAGCTCCATCTTACTATAGCTTCATGAGGAAAATGAAATGAGCATTTCTCATATGTCCCCACCAAATTCATAGAAGTGTGCAATATAATAATGATTTGCTGTCTGCAGACACAAAGGCTTGGTGTCATCTACTAGATGACACCAAAATCTGAGCACTTTACTATTGTATGTCTTTGTACCACATGCACGCTTAGTGATATTTGAGGCCAGAAGAGAGTGTCAGCTGTGAGCTGCCATGTGGGTACTGGGAATCAAACCATGGTCCTCTAAAAGAGCAGCCAGTACTCTTAACCACTGAGTCATACCTCCAGCCCCACTTGCTGCTCTTGCAAAGGACCCAGGTTCCATTTCTGGAACCTGCATCAGGTGGCTCACATTGCCTGTAACTCCAGTTCAGTTGATCAAATGCCCTCTTCTGGCCTCTTTGGACACCAGGTCTACATGTGGTACAAACATGCACATGCAGGCACTCATACATACACATAAAATAGAAACAAAAAACCCTTTTAAAGTATATGTTTTTATAATAGCTCCAAAGAAAATGAAGTGCTTACATATGCAAAATTAAACAGGAACTGCATTCTGAATATCCTTAATGTGACTAAAACAATCTTTTTTGAAGTAATTGGAAAGATACACTTTAGAAGATTCAACATAATTAAAAAAAAATGTCAATTCCCCTCTAAAATTACTTGTAGGGTATGGCAATCCCCATAAAAATATCTGCAAGGCAGCTTGTAGACACAAATGGACTTTTTCTAAATTGAAGAAGAAGACCCTCTAACAGCTAAAGCAATCTTGAGAAAAGAAAACTGAAGAGTTACTCCTCCTCAATACTGTCTGCCCAATATTGAAGGTTACTCTATAAGCACAGCAATCATGGGCATACAATATTGACAGAAGGGTAGACACACAGATCAATAGAAAACTAAATAAAGATACCAGGAAAAACCCAGACACGTACATCCACCTGATTTTTGAAACAGAGACCAAACTATTTCAAAGGAAGAGAACACCTTAAATAAATGGTACTAGAGCCAGTGAAAATTCACTTTAATATTTTAAAATGGATCATGAACTTCAAATGTAAGATGTGAAATTAGAAAACTTTTTTGAAAGGGAGAAATTATTCAGGGTCCAGAGATACGTTGTACTTGACACCAAAAGTGCAATCCACAAAATTTGGTAAGATTTCAACAAAATAAAAATACTATTGCTCTGAAAAATGATATTATGGCAAAGCTAAAGAATAAGAGACAGTATTTTCAGAGTGCATAGCTCATAAAGAATGCTATTTAATACATACAAGTACCTCACAAAACACAATAGTTTCAAAAATAACAATGAAATAATAGGCATTTGATGCATGTGTTAGCCAGTTTTTCACCAGTTTGGCAAATACCCGAGAGAAACTATTTTAAATAGAAAACAATTTCCTTTTGCTTACAGTTTCATAGACTTACAGTCCAGGGCCATTTGGATGTATTATTTCTGAACTTGCCACGAGGCAGGACATCCTCACAAAGAGCATGTAGGAGAACAAAGCTGCTTACTTTATGGTGTCCAGGAAACAAGAAGACACAAAGGGACAAAGGGCAGGATCTTTCCAGGGCATACCCCCAGTACCCTTTTTCCCAGCAAGGCGACCCTACTTCCTAGTCTCTACAACACTCAGAAAGGCCATCACATTATGAATATTTCATTGGATGAATCCACTAATTAAGAGCCCAATGACAGGATCCAATGGCATCTCTTCAAACTCCACATTTTGACACTATTACATTGGAATCCAAGCCACACATGAGAATTAGAGAGGACATCTCATATCTAGACCTTCCGAAAATGAACAAACAATGCACTAATACATAGATGAAAAAGGTACACGAGAACATGCTCAGAGTCATTAACTACTAGTCAAATGAAAATAAAAATAAAATCAGAAGAGCTAAAACTTTAAAAATAGTAGTGATACCTAACTCCAAGAAAATGTGAAAAACTGAATATTGTAGATGGCAATGTAAAATTATGTGACTCCTATGGAAAAGCTTGCTAGTTTTTCAAATGTTAAATCTAGTTTCTGTGTGGTCCATTGTTTTTTATTATTTCTATTACCCATTTTTTAAAAAAGATTTATTTATTGTGTATACAACATTCTGCCTCGATGTATGCCCGCACGCCAGAGGAGGGCGCCAGATCTCAGTACAGATGGTTGTGAGCCACCATGTGGTCTGGGAATTGAACTCAGGACCTCTGGAAAAGCAGCCAGTGTTCTTAACCTTTGAGCCATCTCTCCAGCCCCATGGTCCATTGTTATATTAATGAGCCGAATACATTCTGTATATTGGTCCCCTGTTGTATACTTCTTCACAGCAGGCCAGGACCTGATAGCAAAGCCCTCCAGCATCCATCTCAACTTTTCACATACACTATTGTTTTCAATGTAGCACAGAAAAGGAATATTTTTATCTATTAAGACCCTTGCCTGCTGTAAGTATTCCACAAAACTGCCTCCAACATCTGATGAGTATGGGTAAGATAAACCATGGAGTTCTAAAGACCTTAAGCATCTGTTGTCTTTTGAAGGATTCTGAATCAAAGACAGTTTCATGATGCTGAGGAACATTACCTAGATATTTAACCTGTCTCTCTAATACCTATCTTTTCAGGGAATGCCTATGACTATTTCCTCATTAAAATAAAAAGCCATAAAAGCCATATATATATATATACCATCTATCTATGAATGTATGTAACCATCCATCTATCTAGCTATTCATCTATCTATCATCTATGTAATCTATGGATTATGCATCTATCTATCTATCTATCTATCTATCTATCTATCTATCTATCTATTATCTATATCATCTATCTAGTGGGGAGCTGTGCCATGACACACATGTGGAAGTCAAAAGAAAACTTGTGGAAATCATTTCTCTCTTTATGTCATATGTGTTCCATGGATGGAATTCAAATGTCAGGCTTGATGGCTAGCACCTCTACCCATAGAGCAAACTAACCTGCCCCCCACATCTCCTCTTAATCCCTTACAAGGGGAAATTTGTTCCCAGAGATAGGCACATACATAGCAATGGTGTAACAATGGGCCTTTGATAATGGAGTGGAAACTGGAATAAAGACAGCTGCAGACCAAAGATTTCCAACTACCACCAGAAGGTAGAGATAGTAAACAATAATTTCTACTAAATTGGAGTCTCAGAGGGAGCTGACACTTTGATTTTGGATGTCAAGTCTCTAGAACTATGAACCAGCCGGTCTGGCACTTTGTCATGCCAATCTTGTCAGGATAGCATATCATGGAATAATGATAGTAAGAGAATTGTATGTCCTGGTTAGAGTTATTATTGCCATGATAAAACATGACCAAAGCAACTTGAGGATGAAAGGGATTATTTGGCTTATACCTCCATATCATTGTTCATTATCAGGACAGGAACTCATGCAGGGCAGGAACCTCGAGCCAGGAATAGACAAAGAGGCCATGGAGGAATGATGCTTACTGGCTTGCTTCTCATGACTTGCTCAGCCTGTTTTCTTATAGAATTTAAAACCACTAACCCAGGGATGGCATCACCCAAAATAGGCTGGGCTCTTCCTCATCCATCACGAATTACTAAAATGCCCTACAGGCTTGCCTACAGGTTTGTCCACAGCCAGATCTTAAGTAGGCTTTTTTAAAAACTGAGGTTCCCTGGTGTGGGAAGTCCTACTGTATATGTGTTGGTTTTTTTTGGTTAATGAATAAAGAATCTGTTTCAGCCAGTGGCTTAGCCGAGTAGAGCTAGGCAGGAAAACTAAACTGATTGCAGGGAGAAGGAAGGCAGAATCAAGAGACACCATGTAGCTTCCAGAGGGGAAAGATGCGAGCTGCCAGCTGGAACCTTGCTGGTAGGCCACAAGCCTCATGATAAAATATGAAATAATAGAAATGGGTTAATTTAATATGTAAGAGCTTGCTAGGAATATGCTATAGTGATTGGCCAAGAAGTGATTTAAGTAATACAGCTTTTGTGTGGTTATTTCAGGAGTCTGGGCAGCCAGGAAATGAACAAGCAGCCTCCTACAACAGATCCCTTTCCTCGGATGACTTTACCTTAAGTCAAGTTGACATACAACTATCCAGCACATCACACTATTGATAAACATAACAATTTTGAGATGTACACTGAATTTTTAAAACGTTCGATTTCAGAGAGCAGGGAAATGGCCCAGTTGGGAAAAGGCTTACTGTGAAAGCGTGAGGATCTGAGTTTGGCGCCTCAGTTCTCGAGTAAAAAGCCAGACTCCTCAATGCACACTCGAAATTCCAGTATTGACAAGTTAGACACAAGTGAATACCTGGAGCTTGCTGGCTAGCTGGTCTAGTCCAATAAATGAGATCTAGGTTCAATAAAAACACTTTCTTAAAAATAGAGGGACCATACATATGGCCTGCCATTCAAGTTGACAACCTTAGTGTGGCCCCTAGAACCCATGTAGAAGGTTGGATGTAGCAATGTGCATCTGTATCCTTAGCACTCCTACGGTAAGAAGGAAGATGAAGACAGGCAGTGCAGGACCAGCTAGCATTGAGTATTCTATGCAACAGCAGAAATAACGAAGTGAGACTCTGCCTCAGCAAAGTGGAAAACAAGAACCAACACCTGAAAGTTGTCCTCTTAACCTCCACATAAAATCTGTAACTCACACACACAAAGCCAAGCACAATAAAAGGAAAAATAAGTAAATGTAAAAATTAATAAAATGGAGAGCATTTGAGGAAGATATCTGGCATCAATCACTGGCCTCCACATATACATGCCTATGCACACATGTGTACACACAAACACATATACACATGTATTAGTAGCTTATCTTGCTGCTACAACAAAATACATGACACAAGCAATTCAAGAAAATTGCAATGGTTAAATTTTTTCAACTCGACACCAGCCTGAATCTTAATGAGGGATTCTCTTTATTGGTTTGGCCTATAAACACATCTCTGTGTTTATTATTGATGTAGGAAGAACCAGACCACTGTGAGCAACACCAAGATTTAGCCTTAGTGCTTGAACTGGTATGTAGGAGCACATTCTTTTTGGAAGGATATCGTGCTCAGCCTAGATATAGGGGGAAGGCCTTGATCTTGCCTGGAAGTGAAGTAAAGTGTCAGACTTTGTTGACTCCCCATGGGAAGCCTCACCCTTTCTGAGGAGTAGATGGGGGTGGGGTGAAGGAAGGGTGGAGGGGGAGGAGGGGTGGGAGTGGAAATGGAATAGCTATGTAAAAATGAGAAATGATTGCATTAAAAATTCTTAATGAAAAATAAAAATTATCAATACTCAAAAAAGAAAAAAACTGACAAATTTTGCTGAGGGTTGCATGCAGGGTGGAAAAAAGGGGTAAGTAGCACTGGAATTTTAAGCTAGATGTATCTGCTGATGGAGGAGGTTTGGTAGGAGGGGAAGAGGGAGAGGTTAAAATGCTAACATGTAGGGCCAGGATAAGATCCTCAAATCTACAAAAAAAAAAAAAAGAAGAAGAAAAAGAAAGAAAGAAAAAAGAAAAAGAAAATAAAGCCTAAAAACCTAGACTTCAAGAAAGATTCTCAAAGACTGGCCCCCAAAATGCATCCCTCAAACTTTGCTACTCAGTTGTGAAACTATTCCTTGTTCAGATGATTCACCGTCTAGCTGCTATAAGGAATTTTTAATCTGCAGGTAATGTCCTGGGGAACATGAGCCTCAGGACTTGAGATCATGTCACATCCCACAAATCTAGGAGAAAACATTCACCCTTTCCCAGCAAACAAAACAACGGCTGCTAGTGCATGTTGCAAAAGTGTCTGAGGGTAGATATTTTCTGGTAAATACTGTATAAAGAATGACTTCAGTATGCCTCTTGAATACATTTTTCCACTGAGGGCTTGCTTGCTTCCCCCAGGTCCAGCCTATCAGTCTTATATTTGATAAGAGACTTCAGGAGAAATGGCCCTGGCTGCCACCCTCTCCATCATGTTGCTAACCCCATTTGTTGGCTCATTCTTGATTCTCTGCACTTGTATTAGAATTCTCTTTGGGGAACCCAATTAGGGCAAACTCATCAAGTAAAACAGATGTGCCCTCTGTATGAAGTACATATAGCAATGTTTAATGTGTTGGTATTGAGAAACACAAACAACAAACTGGCACTGCTCCCATAACACCTGTCACTTCTGGACAGGACCACGTAGGGGAGTGGAAAGGAGGGAGGAAGAGAAGAGGATTGGAACATTTGGGAACATAGCTGTCTCCCATGGCTGCTTCTCCATGACTGGAAAAGCAATGAAAGCTAGCGGCAGGAACTCCGTTTCCTAGACCCCTGGTGAGGCAATATGAGCTCTAACCCAATTAGTTTCACAGAGAATGAGAACGTTGCTCAGTTTGGAGAAACAAAGCATGGAAAGGGCTAAGATGGAGACAGGAGTTATTTCCAGTGGTGAGAGTATAGCTGTCAGTACCGGAGACACGAAAATGACAGAGGGAATTGCTTTCTTTAGTTTGACTTCAGTACTCAAACCTAATGATACTAGCGAGTTAAGAGAGACAACGGAAGTAGTTTTAGGTGGGGACAGATCTTTTGATAGCCAGTCTTTTTGACTATCAACCTGGCTCAACCTGTTTGTGGTCTGGGACACACTGAAACATTTAAAAACACTCTGTTGATCTTTGAACGTTTTTAGCCTTATACTGTGGTGCAAAGTCTAACCTCCTTGAGTTCACACAAAATACCTTCTCTAAATCATACTCAGTAGATTCCTTCCTGTCTCAGGGAGCTAAAGAAGAAAACTAGAAAGAGGACAAGGTTCTTCAATATATAAGTGAATGTTTTAAAGATTTACTTACGGGCTGGAGAGATGGCTCAGTGGTTAAGAGCATTGCCTGCTCTTCCAAAGGTCCTGAGTTCAATTCCCAGCAACCACATGTTGGCTCACAACCATCTGTAAAGAGGTCTGGTGCCCTCTTCTGGCCTTCAGGCATACAGACAGAATATTGTATACATAATAAATAAATAAATAAATATTTTAAAAAAAAGATTTACTTACTTTATGTGCATCGGTGTTTTATCTGCATGTGTGTCTGGGTACTATGCGAGTGTCTGGTGCCCACAGGGACAAGAAAAGGACACTAGTTCCTCTAGAACTGGGGTTACAGATGGTTGTGAGCCACTACATGGGTGCTGGGAATCAAACCCAGTACTTCTGAAAGAGCAGCCTGTACTCTTAAGTAGCAAGCCACCTCCAGTCACAAATTGTTTTTAAAAGAAAAATTTATAGTCATCTCATTTTTCTCTCTTCTTCTGAGGATTCCTACTATGCACATAATTGTGGAATATTCCTTTATATTATATAAATATATGTCACTGTGATTGGCTTAATAAAGAAGCTGACTGGCCAATATCTAGACAGGATAAGGTGGGAGAACCAGACTAAGGACACTGGGAAGAAGAAGATTGGAGTCAGAGAAGTCACCAGTGAGATACAGAGAAGAAGCAAGAGGTATACAGTGAAAGAGAGATAATGCCACATGGAAGAATGCAGATTAATAGAAATGGGTTAAGTTGTAAGCGCTAATTAGTAAAAACCCTGAGCTATTCACTGAGCATTTATAATTAATATCAAGTCTCTGAATGGTTATTTGGGAGCACTTGCCAAGACACAGGAATAACTCTGCTTACAAATGATGGCCAAATATCTAGCACCTACATACACATAAAACTTGAGAGAGCTTTAAAAAGGTTCTAAACACACAAAAATTGAGCCAAATAGAGCTTCCTAGTCTCATGTCTCTCATGCTGCCCGCAATGTGTGATAAATCTTAAAAATAATCATAAGGGAAAAAGGCCTCAGCAGGGACATTTTAAACTGTAAAATATAAGGTTAATAGTTTACCCAAAGTCACATACTTAGTTTAGTCAAGTCACTAAATAAAATAAGTGTTAACATCAAGACACAGAGAAGATATACATCTCTAGATTTTATATGATACTTTATTTAAAATGTCTAGTTGTCAATGAAAAAAACAAATATAATGCATAGAAACAAGAAAGTATAATCTATATACCAAAAAGGCAGTCAATGAAAAATCTCTCTACATGTTCTATGCCTAATCTAAGCAATCCAGCTTCAAAGCAGTTATTATAAGTATATTCAAAGAACTGAACAAAACCATACTTCAAAAGCTAAAAACAACTATCACAATGAATTCTCATCAAATAAAGCAAATCAATAAGAAATATTAGAAAAAGAATACAATAGAAATTTGGCAGTTGAAAAGCATAATTACTGAAATGAAAAATTTAATAGAATGGCTCAACAGCAAACTCAAAGGTAGATGATTTTGGGGCAGTCTGATAAACAGAAATAAGTAGCCAAAAGACAAACAACACTTGAAAGTCTTGTGAAATAGACATACATGCACCACTATATGTTGGCTCATTTTTTCTGTCTCAGGAGTCACTCCCAAATAACCATTCAGAGACATGATATTAATTATAAATGTGTGGCCAATAGCTCAGGCTTATTACTAACTAGCTCTTAGAACTTAAATTAACCCATTTCTATTAATCTGCATGCTGCCATGTGGTGTTGTCTCTCTTTCATATTATACCCCCTTTTCCTCTGTGTGTCTTTGTGGCAACCCTCTTACTCCACTCTTCTTCTTCCCAGTATTCTCAGTCTGGTTCTCCCACCTAACTTTATTCTGTCCAGCAATTAGCCAGTCAGCTTCTTTATTAAACCAATCACAGTGACATATATTTACACAGTAGTGAAGAATATTCCACAATCCCCCTTTTGTCTAAATAAAAAGCAAAGTTTTAACATAGTAAAATTATATACAACAAAACAGTTAAGACTTTCAGTTACAATATGCAATCTATTTGTATTTGGTAAATTTAGAAAAAAATCTACCTATCTTTGTGAGTCTAAAGTTTTATAACTAATTTACCTTTTACTCATAACTAAGTTTAAGTTTAATTATTTAGTCTTTTACTCTATTAAGACTACAAAATGGTGAAATATTACCTAATGACAGGAACATCTGGCTGCCTAAACAGTCACCCAAAGTTCTTCTGTAATTTTAGAACATCCATCTTTGACCCACAGGACTAATATATCTGACAAACATTTTTGAGAAGCAGGGACTTTTGAAGGACTGTCCAACTTTGTCTTGGAAAATTTTGACAGTCACTTTCTTTTGCATCCTGTTGGTTCACTTGGGATAGTACACTTTCAGCAATTGAGGCAAGGGGCAGTTTCTTTGTCTAAATGGCTAGCTTTTGCCATAAAGGAAACAAACTCCAAATGGAGGTTCTTTGATGTCCATCATCATCTTTGAAGTAAATTGGTGGTGTCAAGAAAAGCGTTATGTTATTAAAACATATTAAATGCCATATTCTGTTGGTCTTTGAATTGTTTGAAGAGCATCTATTTATCTAACTGTATCTGTTTAAACTTGAAATCATACCTATATATGACTATAAGTTTGATTATTATAGATGACAACTAACCTATATTTCTTAAATATACCTTATATTTTTAAAAGATTTGTATGAACACAATATCCCACACGAGAGTAGAAACATATATATAGTTCAGAAAAATAACTTTAGATCTGTATCAATAAAATCCATATCAGCCGGGCAGTGGTGGCGCATGCCTTTAATCCCAGCACTCGGGAGGCAGAGGCAGGCAGATCTCTGGGAGTTCGAGGCCAGCCTGGTCTACAAGAGCTAGTTCCGGGACAGGCACCAAAGCTACAGAGAAACCCTGTCTCGAAAAACCAAAAAAAATCCATATCAATGTAAAATATTTAAGACTAGTAGTGCTTTTTAGGTTTAAAAGTAGATTCAGTAATCTACTATTTTATTGCATCATTTCTATATTCTCCATTTTTCTTTTCAGAACAAGATCACTGAATCTAATCTGATTTGTTCAGCTATTTTTCTTGATAATTACCAATAACAACTTGTAACCAATCACACTTAAATGATAATAAGCATCCATAAGCCATCTTTTGGGAATATGTTTGTTATTTTCTAGACAACTTCTTCTTTAGGGGTGCTGGTATCTTTGGACCCTGAGAAAAATTTGGATAATGATTAAGCCTTGGTTGTAGTAGTCTGTGAGGCTGGATCATCTCAACCAGCAGCTGTGAAGTTTTTCTGCATGTAGAAATCTGAGGAAACTGCAACAGAGGCATGCTGAGATGTTGGATCACCTGGTCCATCTGTTTTCATTGGTGTCTCATTTCCTTGTTATGAAAATACATAAACCTTTAAAGGTAACATACATATATCTGTGTTAATATAAGTATAGACTGTGTGGTACACAAAAAGTCAAAGATAATTTTTTGTTTTATATTTGAGAAGGTAATACATGAATGTGTTTTGTAGGTTTTTTTAAAGGTTTGTTTCTTTGTGTTTATAGTCTGGACTTCCAAGGGATCTTCCTTGATCAAACCTGGTCCATATCAATCTGGAATGAATCCACAGCCTCTCATTTTCTGTGGAAATAAAAGCAAAACCTTTTCCCCAAAGTAACTAATCTTCTGGCTTCCATTTTAAAATCATAAAATTTTTTAAAATATAGAGGTTGGTTTAATCCAGCATTTTTCATAATCCATTATGTTTTAGCAGCTAACATTTTATTATTAACAATCAGAAAATCTAAAGACAACATAACATACAGAATCCAGACTATGTATTTTCATATTTATGTAGCTTCTTTTCTTTTTTTTAACTCTATTCCTTTTTGAAGGAGTGTATTATTATTTTTAAATCTATGATTATTTCTACCCTTTTTCTTTTTTCTCCCAAGCCTATGTATATTTTTAAACACACTGTAATCCATTTAGAGGTTTTTTTCCATGTAGATCTGTCTTTATTCAGCATCTATACTGTTTTTTTGATCACATGAGATGAATGTTATACTGCAATGTCAGTGCCCACCAGTGAAGCTTATCTTAGTGCATGGCACCTGGTGACTGACTCCTCCCACAGACAGTTGCTATGAGATGCATCTCAGTATTACATCACGCATTAGTCACCATAGTTGGAGGTCAGAGACTAACTGGTTATAAGTTGCATGTTTTAACGTTTTCTCCCTTACCTTTAAATGGATATGTATCTGAGAGATTGCAATTCCAGGTCAACTGAAAACTTTTTCAGGAACTAGTGTTTTCAGCTCTCTAATATTTCTGAGTTAAGTATATTCTGTGGCATAGGATTCTTTCTTTTTATCTGAGATGAGTGTAAATTTAGCAGGACCCCTTTAATCTGTCTTTTCCATGATATTTTAAGGTTATAGCTGACTTATCTCTATCAGTATCTCTGATCAGTTCACTTCCTGATGCTATTTTAGTGTGTATGTGTGTGTGTTCAAAAACTTTCCAGGGCATGAGCTTCTCTAGCCTCTAATCAAAAACATCTTCCCCATCATTCTTTGCATCTTGACCACTTCTCTCGTGAATAATATTACTTCCAGGATACCTCAACTACTTCTCTACCTAGATCCTTTCTATGGATTGAATGCTGTAGGTTTGGGGCTGTTGCCACTCATCAGTGAAATTTCTGCAGGATGGAGGTGGGAAAAGAGGATCTACTGATACTAAGCAACTTCTATTACCTTTCCAATATACTAATAGATCTTTCACACTAGGGACCTGGGAAAAATACAAGAGTTGCCTTCTTGGCTACAACTGTGCAGGTAGGGTTGTTCAGTCTGCTGAGAGAGTACATCTACACATAGCACTTTGGGGCATTGTGGGTGCCATCTCTGGCTCCTCAGATGCTATGGAATAGAAGTCTTTCAATTTTGGTTTATCCCCAAAGACTTGAACATGTTTTGTTTGCAAATTTTAACTAGTTTCACAGTTGTCTCTCTACAGGAATAGATTACTTGAACTGCTCACACCAGGAAAGAAATTGTACAAACTTCTTATGCAAGACTGAGATTAAAATTACAGTTGAGGTCTTATGATTGAGAACCGGAACCAAAGTTGGATAGAGAAAGCAAAAGCTGTCATCATTATTAGTCTGGATCAATAGAGAAGTAGACAGGAGGAAAATTCAGCCATGTCATGTAAAATATATGTGTTATGGCCATCCTTGAGCTGGGTTTACTTCTATTTTATCCTCACAAGATGTCACAAATGGCTGTTTGCATAACTGACAACAGATTTATAACCCAGCCAACTGAAAATGCATCTGTCTACTCTGAAGCAGGATGCTTCCTCTGTATTCACTCCCATTCCCTCAGTAAATACTTTCCTGGCCAACACTGGAAGGAGGAAAAAAACCTTAGTGGTTCCTTAGTCTGGTGTTTTGGGGGATTTCCCCCCACTTGGTTAAAGTATAAAATTGAAAACCACCTTGTAGAAATCAACAGAATGACATTGTGTTGCATGGAGCACATGAGAGGATGAGACAAAACAAGAATTAGCTCAGGGCCTTGATACATATGTCCAAGGTTCATCCTTTTTCTCTTAGAATACCACAATCTTGAGCAAGACATTTAACTTTTCATTTTCATCTTTTCTCCTCTATAAAATGAGGTTATTGATAATTTCACAGTATTCCAGAGGTGATAAAAAATAATCTTGCCTCTGCTTATCTCTTTAACACATCTCAAAACTAATACCTTTTTTCATTCAAAACACTCAAAACACACTGATTTTTTTGTGCTACTTGTATACATCAAGTTCTTTGTATCCTTGGGAACTTTTATAATATATTCTCTCATCTACAGTTTATCTTTGAAGTCCTTCATAACTTTAGTTTTTGATAACAGCTTAAATATAATTTCTGAAGAGTGTCATCTGCTGTGGGACAATGGTCTGTACCCTGTCACTTGTATCTTAAATAAACACTGATTGACCAGTAACCAGGCAAGAAGTATAGGTGGGTAACCAGGCAGGAAGTAGAGGTGGGGTGACAAGAATTCTGGGAAGAGGAAAGAGTCAGTCTGCATTCATCAAGCAGACACAGAGGAAGCCAGACACAGAGCAAGCAAGATATGACTGCCTCAGCAAAAAAGGTACCAAGCCATGTGGCTAACACAGACAAGAATAATGGGCTAATATAAGATGTAAAAAAAAAAGCCTGATTTCTTTAGGACTTAATGACTGCAGAAGCCAGGGAGGAGAGAAACCTCAGTCAACAGAAAGGTGCCCAACATGTGGACAACTGTATTCACAGAAAACCTGAGAGAGCTTGGGAAGTAATTCTAAATGCAAAATAACAGCATTAAGCACAGCTTCTTGGTAGCAATTTCTTGTGTGTTCTCTCTTTGCTGGAGGCAAGGATTCACATTTAAGAGAGGCTTCCTGACTCAGTTTTAGCTGTAAAACCTTGCAGCTCTTTTAAGAGGTCCTGCCATGAAACACTTAAATAGTGTTGATGAAAAGCTGACTGTGTACTTTTTGGTGGTGGCAAGGACCTTGAAATGCCATAGAATTGTGGCAATAAACATGGCTCTGGTCAGTACCTCTGCCATGAGGCTACACTCAGAAAATAAACTAAGGAATGGGCTGGATTCAGCTGTTAAAGCCACAGTTTTAATCCTAGCCATATTGATTAGCATATTAAAGACTTGTGTGGTCAGAAAACTAGAGATATACAGCAAAGATAGATTCAGACGATGTAAACCTCTAAATGGTTTATAGTGTGTTAAAAAATATATGTAGGCTTGGGAGAGAAAAGAAAAAAATTATAAAGTCCTTAAAATAAAAAAGAAATAAAGAGAGTCGTTGGGTGGGGTGGCACACCCCTTTAATCCCAATACTTGGGAGACAGAGGCAGGCAGACCTCTGTGAGTTTAAGGTGTGATGACACACATCTTTAATCCCAGCACTTGGGAGATAGAGGCAGGCAGATCTCTGTGAGTTCAAGGACAGCCTAGTTTACAGGGTGAATTCCAAGACAGCCAAAAATACACAAACACTGTCTCAAAAAGACAAAAATTAAAAATAAAAATAAAAGAAATACAGTTTAAAATAAAGCCATGTAAACATGAATATACACAAAGAGTATGGATACTGTATGTTATTGTGTTGTCTTTAAATGGTTTGATGGCTGAGGAAGGAAAAACAGCTGCTAAAAGACATTTGATTACAAATGCTGCTGGATTAATACAACCTGTATATTTTAAAAATGCTTTGACTTCAAAATTTAAGTCAAAAGATATGTTACTTTTAAGAAGAGGTTTTGTTTTTGTTTCCACAGGAAGTGAGAGGCTGTGGATTCATTCTGGGTTAAGAAAAAACAAGCTTTGACCAAGGATGACCCCCTGAGAAATCTCTGATAGGAGGAATGGCCCAGATATCTGAGTTCTACATCCAGAACAATTCAAAGACTTTTGCCTGAGATGATCAAGGCTCACAGAATACTCCAGTCAGGACTTGATCATAATTCTAAATTTTCTTTAGGTCCCCATAAGATTATCAGCACCCCAATCAGCAGGAAGTAGCCTGGAAAACTATGCAAACATTCCCAAAAATGGATTAGAGATGTTTGCCTTTGTTTAGATTGTTGGTTACAAGTTGTTATGGATAATGATCAGTAGAAAAGCTAAACAAAGGAGATTTGATTTAGAGTTTTTGTTTTTAAAAGTGGGGGGGAGTGTTGTGGGACAATGGTCTGTACCCTGTCACTTGTATTTTAAATAAATGCTGATTAAATTAGCCAGTAGCCACGCAGGAAGTATAGGTGGAATGACCATGCAAGAAGTAAGGTGGGGCAATGAGAATTCTGGGAAGAGGAGTCAGTCTGCATTCATCAACCAGACAGAGAGGAAGTGAGACACAGAGCAAGCAAGATGTGACTTCCTCACCAAAAAAGGTACCAAGCTACATGGCTAACACAGACAAAAATGATGGGCTAATATAAAATGTAAGAAAGAGTTCATAAGAAGCCTGAGATACTAGGCCAATCACTTTATAATTAATGTAGACCTCTGTGTGATTTCTTTGGGACTTAATGACTATAGGAACCATGAAGGACAGAAACCTCAGTCAACAGAAATGACAATTCAATTTAAAATAAAACCAAACAAAAAAATGTACATTGTGCTCATTCCATCTCATTTTATTTTTTTCATGACACTTACCAATACCCAAACATAGAGACAATATAACTTAATTGGATAGTGCCAAATGCCCTAGATTTAAATCCTGTTTCTATAAGTGTTTGCTTACAGTTTTAGAGGGTTAACCCATGATCATCATGGCAGGAAGCAATCAGGCATGATGATGAAGCAGTAGCTGAGAGCATTACATCATCATCTTTAGGAAACTAGCAGAGAAAGAGAGAATGGGTCTGGTGTGAGCTTTTAAAAACCTCAAAGCCAACCTCCAGTGACATACCTACTCCAACAAGGACCAAATTCAACAAGGCTATGACTCCTAAATCTTCTCAAACAGTTCAACTGGAGACTAAGAATACACATGAGCCTTATATTATCCTATTATACATATAATAATTATGCAAATTAGAAATCATTTTGTGTACTGCTATTAATCGGATTCCAGGATCTACTGTTGAATTCAAAAAGCAAAGTTCAGAATAGCGTTTACAGTATGCTCTCTTGTACCTGGGTTGGGGGAAAGGTAAGACTAGGAATGTGGAGTTCTTTTTCTGTTTGAAGATACCACTACAGTAACTTTGACAAGTTATTTAAACCACCCTTAGCTTCAGCTCCCTTGTCTATAAAGTAGGAACAATAACATTGTCTG
>NW_004949148.1:1187634-1189359 GCF_000317375.1 Microtus ochrogaster
GAGGAGCGCAAGGACCTCCCGCAACAGATGGGCTCCCAGTAAATAGGCACTGTAAATACAAAACAGGCAGAGCGTGATTGTGATGTATCAATTTGTATAACCTGCAGTCCTATTGTTCTTTCAAACACTAATCTAGATGTTGTTGCTAAAAAATCTTTCACATGCAATTAACCTTTTAACCCACTGGCTTCAAGTAAAGAAGATTACTATGGATAAATGCAGTGAGCCTAACTAAAATCACTTATGAATGTAAATTGAGCTTAAAATTTCTCTAAGAAACAAGGAGCTACTCTGAACATCCACATCAGTCTCTATCTGCCTGTCATTGCTATTCTTATGAATCACTTAAGATTTCCAGCCTACAAATCACAATCCCAGAGAGCCTAGACAACAATGAGGACCCTAAGAGAGACACAAAAGGATCTAATCTACAAGGGAGTATAAAAAGACAAGATCTCCTGAGTAAATTGGGAGCATGAGGACCTTGGGAGAGGGTTGAAGGGGACGGGAGAGAAAGAAAGGGGAGCAGAGAAACATATAGAGCTCAACAAAATTAACAAAAAAGTAAAAAAAAAATTCCAGGATTGTTTATCTAGCCTTTAAAGCTGCATAAACCATGTCTTGTAACAAATGTATATACATACTCCCACGGACCCATTCTTTTCCTTCTTTGGTTTAACATTTCACATTAAGTGAAAAATAAAATTATATGACAAACTTGAAAATAAACAGATCACCTATATCAATAACATGAGTAGGTTAACTTTACATTTAAAAATGGTTGAAGGAAAGTACAAGAAGAATTTAAAGTATCTTGTAGTACCAGAAAGTAAGGAAGATCAACAAAAGACTTCATGTCAAAGAACCACAGAGAATAATAAAAAACAAACTTCCAATTGTCCAGAGATGGAAACTTCTGAGAAAAAGAATTACTAGATTATTGTTTAAAATGCAAAGTAAATACATTTGTGTCTTTATTTGTATAACTAAACATTTAAGTAAATGAGTAGAAGAGTGGGGACAATTCATCTTTATAAAATAGTTCTATGTAATTTAATTTTTAGGGATTCATTTTTCCAGGAGATAGATCTTAGTTATTGCTACCTCTATCCCTGTGAGTGTGGATAAGTCTTAGTGAATTGCATCTAAATGGGGACAAATCAACTTTAGAGTGCAGAAGCCTTCACAGAGCATTATACACCACAGCAGGATTCCTTCTGTCAATTCGCCATCACACATATTTCAAATGCCTCATGATAAGGGAAGTCCTTCTGTATATGTGTTGATTTTATTGGTTAATGAATAAAGAAGTTTCTTTGACCTGTAATAGGGAAGAATAGAGATAGGTGGGAAAACTAAACTGAATGCTGGGAGAAAGTAGGTGGAGTCAGTAAGAAGCCATGTAGCTGCCACATGAGACAGACGCCCCCACTGGAGCCCACTGGAACTTTGCCAGTAGTCCATGACCTCATGGTGATGCACAAATTAATGGAGATGGGTTAGTTTATGGTATAAGTGCTAGCTAAAAATACACTTAAACTATTGGCCAAACAGTATTGCAAATAATTTAGTTTCTGTGTGATTATTTCTGGTAAGGGCAGCCTGGAATGAATGAGCAGCCTCAGCCTACAGATTGGCATGCCAACATTGGACTGACTAAATCCATTTAAAACCTAAGAAAGCTTGGGAAGGAATCTTAGACACAAAAAAACAAAAACAAAACAA
>NW_004949148.1:1189574-1190721 GCF_000317375.1 Microtus ochrogaster
TAATGACAACATAGACCTGCTGTGTACCTGAAAATGGGGCAATGTGTATGGCTGTCAGAGACAGCAAACATTTGTTTTATTGTGCAAAGCCAACAGGCAGGACCATGGAGTTGGTCCTAGCCAAGCCCACTTAACATTTTTTAAAAAGTGCTCTTGGCAAAAAAAAAAATAATTACAGATATGCAATAAGAGAGTCAGACAGAAATAAACCTCTGAATGGGTCACAATGTGTTTAAAAATATATGTAGGCTTGGGAGAGAGGAGAAAAAATATAGAGAGTTATAAAAAGAAGTAAATTATTTAAAAAACAAAACAAAGTCTTTAAAGAGACAGAGTACAGACTGTAAAAGATGAAAGATATAAAGAAAAATAAGCCACATAAATATGGACTATACACAGAGAGTCTGGATTATATATGTTATTATGTTTTCTTTGAGGTTTTTGACTGTGAATGAGATAAGCACAGAGAGACATTTTGTTGTATGGACTGTTAAGATAAACCAATATATAGGTTTTAAGGGTATGTTGACTTCAAAATTTGGGTCTAAGGATATGTTGCTTTGTAAAAGAGGTACCTCTTTTGTTTCCACAGAGGATGAGAACCTGTGGATTCCTTCCAGACTAATGTGGTTTGATGGACCAAGATTCCTTGAAAAGTTGCCATGAATACCCCTAAAAAATTACTTCACCCAACAAAAATCAGAAAGCAATTTGGAAAGAACTACACCCAAATTCGAAAATATTGTTTATAATTGTTTGTTTTCATTTAAAGGGAGATATGCTATAGAGATTTACATTGTTAAGGTTCTTGGTTTATTGATACAAATGTAAGGTTAATCTTGTTATATATATATATACTTTTTTTCTACTCTTGATTAAGGTATTGTCTTTGTGCTTCTCATTTTAAAATGTAATATATAAATTAATAAATACTGGTTAATAGATAAATATCTATAATGGTGAAACTTGTAGTCACATTAATTAGGTTTTCTATATATAGAGAGATATATTTCAGTTAGATAAGTATTTTTCAAATCTTTCAGAGACCTTCAGAATATGGCATTTAAAATGTTTTAAGAACTTAGGACTTTTCATGACAATAAGACAATCTGCTCCTGGCAGAATCAGTCTGCTTCAAGAGGAAGAT
>NW_004949148.1:1192958-1199853 GCF_000317375.1 Microtus ochrogaster
AGAACATCCCCATTGTCTCAGTGTGTGAGTGCACCCCTTGCGGTCCTGAGTTCCTTGCGCGTGCTCCCTCTCCTTCTGCTCCTGATTTGGACCTTGAGATTTCTGTCCGGTGCTCCAATGTGCATAGACCTTGTTTTAACAAACAAGGTGGATGTTTCCTGAGGTATGACACCTGATGTTGACCTCTGACCTTCATATACATGTGCAAACATGTACACACACATCTACAGACATATAGACCAACACATAGTCAAACACAAATTATTTTTCGGGAATCATCAATTATATTTCAAAATAATATATCAAAATGTATTGCAGAATTATCATGGCCTAGAAATACATGATGTTTTCATTATATCAATTGAAAATGTGGTTGCCATCAATGGGCTGACTCAAGTCTGCCCCAGGTGTATATATTATGGCTCCTCTGTGTATATATTATAGCTTTCAGTTTAGTATTTTTATGGAACTCCCGAGTGTATGAAAGAATCATTCTCTGATTCTGTGCCTGCTCTTGGGTACTTTTCCTTCTGTTGGTTTACCTTGTCCAAATTTAATGCAAAGATTTTTCTTTTATCTTCTTATATATTATTGTGCCGTGTTTGGTTGTTATCTCTTAGAAGCCTGTTCTTTTCTAATTAGAGATCGAAAGAGAGTGGATCCAGATGAAAGCAGAGATGGGGAGAACCTGGGAGGACTAGAGGGAAGGGAGACTATAATCAGAATATATAATATTGCATGATAATTCTATTTTCAATAAAGGGGAAAGAAGGAGTTAATAAAACATATTTTAATTATCAAAAAGGTAATGTGGTTGCCAAAAGTACACATTTTGGCAATGCAATAAATGATTTTTCAGAAAAGTAACTTAAAAAGCTCATAACTGAAAGAAAAGAGAGAAGCAGGCATGGTGATGCACACTTTCAATTCCTGTGTTTATGAAACAGAGGCAGAAAGGTTGAGTTTGAAGTTACACTTTATTACATAGCAATACCATTAAAACTAAACTGTCATTATTTATTATTGTATCAATATATACATCTTACAGCATTTTTTACTTTCTAAGTTTATAGTATTATTTATGAATCTTTAACATCTTCATTATTAATATGTTTTATGTGCAGTACAACATTCCAAAGAATAATGTTGCTATTTTAGTACGTTTTCTCTATTTCTGTACAGAAACTGTTTTATTTGTGCTTGGCCTCACATTATGCATCAAACTTTGATTTGGCAAGAGCATTATAAGAATTATAAATTTCAAACCAACATTCATTATGAACCCAAAACAAAGTAATCTGTAATAAAATATTACTAAACTGAATCCAGGAAGTATACTACAAAAATATATCATATACAAATGTGTTTATCTCAAGAACTTAATGACTTCAAGGCTGGTCTGGGCACTATAGTAAGATTCAGTCTTCATAACCTACGAACAGCAACCGAATAACTGGCCTATGGGTGGCTTGCAGGCAATGTAAAGGGTTCATAAAATTGTTCAATAATATTAGCCCTTGAGTTAAAGTAATAACTATAGGTTTCTACATACAACAATACAGGTATTGCTAAAAATATTGTCAGTGCCAAAATTTCCTGAGATTGTAGAGAAACCGTATCTCATATATTGCTGTTGAAACATGGTTGAAATCACTTTTCTTTTCTTTTTTATTTCTTACAACTTTAGACATATGTTAGCATTCCCCAGGGAAAAAGAACCAATAGGACATATTTGCAAATAAGTAGGGGGATGATTCCTTATGAGAACTAGTTCATGTGCTGTAGGAGGTTCAGAAGTCCTACAGTATGCCATCTGCAGGTTGGATAACCAGCAGAGTTGCTGATGTAATTCCATCTCAGACTGGAAGCTGGGGACTCATAGAAATGGGCAGAGGAAATTGGTCTGCTGATGAAGTTTCAATATTCTAAAGATCTAAGATCCAAGAGCTCCCATGAAGAGTAAGAGATGACAAATGTCTTAAGAGGAGAGAGGAAGGAATTAACCCTCTACATTTTCTTCTATTTGTGTACTTAGCAGATGGTATGGGGCTCAGTCCAACTAATGGTGATGCCTTGCTCAAACTATTGACTCAAATGCTGGTCTAATTCATAGATGTCCACATAAATAACTAGAAGCAATGTCTAGACAAATATATGGTCAGCTTGTAATCTAGTCAAATTGGCATATAAAATTGACCATCACAAATACCTAATGTATCATTTACCAATCCACTCCTAGTTAATTAATACATGGAGGCATAAAACCTCAAGACATCCTCAGAGCAATCATTAAATCATTGTTCTGAATAACTGAACATGAATAACAATTTAAATATCTATCAAAAGTATAATTCAGCCAAGCATGGTGGTTCATGTCTGTGACACTGTCTCAAAAAGGTGTCACACATAAGAAACCTATGACGTATTTACATAATTGAGTATGGTTCAGGATTTTGATTTCATCTGGCTAAAAGTAGACTATAACTGTTGTAGAAGTTGAGGGAAACCCATTGATGACTGTAGCAGGCTATGAAATTTTCTTAATACATACTGTCTTGCTAAGTAGCCCAGTCTAGCCTTAAATGTTTGATCCTCCTGTATCATATTCCTGAGTACTGGCATCACAGGTATGCATCACCACAATTATCTTATTCTGTTTTCATAGTGGTTTTGATGACACTTGTGGCAATTCGTTAAAATTCATCAAAACTGTGTAATGTTACTTTCTAAACTATAACTACATATAAAAGATGTTTTGATTAAAATTTATGGAACACTGTCAAAGCAGTATTTATGGGAAACTGTCTATCATCTATCTATCTACCTATCTATCTATCTATCTATCTATCTATCTATCTGTCTATCTCTAAAACATATATATGAGCACATATATATGTGATATATATCAAATAACCCTATATAGGTTTGCAAAAGAGGAATAAATAAATAAGAATATGTTCATTCATAAAGCAAGAAAATGAATATAGATAAATCACCAGCATGACTTACCAAGTAAATAAAGAGAAAATTGTCTATTTCATGAATAAAAGAATAGGTAATCACTATATGCACTCTCTATATTAGAAAATATAATGGGATATTACAAAGAACTTTTTCCAATAACTTTAAATTTTTATAGAAATCAGAAAAATAATTTAAAAATATAATTTATGTAAACCAACACTATAAAATTAGAATACTAGTGAAGAATCCTATTCAGTATTAAGGAAATATAAAAGCTTTATTAAGACTCTTGCCACAAGACTAGGAACGGGAAAGCAGCAGAGAACTGTCAACATGATGAAAATATGTTTGGCCAAGGTTCAATCCTATATTTTGAAGCCAAATCTCAGAAAAAGTATTTAAAGACAAAAGCCCACATTTTAATAACTGGAACAATTATATCTAGAAGAATAAGCCTTTATACTGAATAATTGCTTGCCGTTTGCAAAGATTTAAAATATCCACATGTTTATTAATATCTTTATAATGTGATAGGAACCATGTTAAATGGTATGGATATTTCATTCAGTTTTCAAAATGATCTTAAGTATTTTTAACCCTGAGGTGGCTATTCTTGGTTGTCAACTTGACAACATCTGGAATCCACTAAAATCCAAGACTTTGAGCATTGCTGTGAGGGATTTTCTTAATCAGATTATTTGAAGCCACAAAACCCACCCTAAATCTGAACCACACCTTCTGGTGCAGTCTATATAAAAGGACATGGAAGAAAGAAGCTTTCATTTTTTACCTGCTTGCCTTCACTCTCATTGGCAAATTCATCCACCCCATTGATGAGCCATTTTTCCACTGGTATTAGAACTTGCTTTTATGGAGTTCTAACATAAACTGAAGACCACCAGTGCTTTAGGAATCATCCAGGATTTCTGTGCCAGATATGTATTGCTAAGACATCAGCCTCCTGAACTGAACAATTATGGGTTCCTGACCTTTGGAACTTGAGACAATCATTTTTTGGACTACCTGGACCACATTCTATAAGTAAGCCTAATAAATCTCCATATACAGATTATGTTTCTTTAGAGAACCCTGATTAATGCAAATTCCATTTGATAGAACAATAACCATGAATAGAATTAAAAAAACTTTGCTTAAAAATTTACAGCAGAAATTATAAATAAAGGATAATTACAAATTGACACCTGTTTCAGAAATAAATTAAAGAATCCTAAAATGTTTCAGCCAATCAAATCTAGCAACATAGAGAATTCCATGCTATAAATACATAGTTTAATTTGTTTAAATATCAATATTGTTTCTGTATTTGTGAATTCAATGTTATATGTAACTTTATAGACCATAAAATTGATTGTAAATTTCATGATCACGCGCCACATTTTAATCAGTTCAGGTGAACTGTAGAAAATTTGCTCCCCTTTTGTCCCTAGGTCCTCCTTAATTCATGACATAATTGCCTTTGTATTATTGCTGATGTGTTAATGTGCCTTCATTATGATGCTTTTATAGTGTATATTATGTAATTTGGTAATATTTAACCCCCAATATCTTCTGTTGTCCCTCCAGCCCTCTTGCTGGTTCATTTCCTTACTCTGGTATGCAAATGTTATAATTTTATGCATATTTAAAGTTCTATCATGCAGCTATAAAGTTTCCATCACATGTTACACATATCTAAAAATTAAAAGGAATACGAAAATTTTCTTATATTTATCCACACTTTCCCATTTGTGGTTTCTTTGTTGATTTTCCAAGATATTTCTCCTTTGTCATTTCCTTTTCCACTTAAAGAACTTTTTAAGATTGTTCTCCTAGTTTTGATACCTTCAATTTGAAGTTCAAGGGTCTGGAGAGAAGGCAGTGTGATCAAGAGTGTGCACTGCTTTTGTAGAGGGCCCAAGCTTGGTTTCTAGCACTGACACTGGGCACCTCACAACCACCTATTATTCCAGTTCCAGGAAATTACACACCTTTTAGGCTCCACAGGCACCTGCATGAACACATGCATATACCCACACAAAGATATACAGGTAACTAAAAAGAAAATAAATATTAAAAATTATTAAATTTAAAGACAAATTCTCAATTTTCCTTCTAGTGAAAATATCTTGATTCTCTCTTCAAAGCTGAAGCATGCTTCCTATGGATATAGGATCCCGAGACAACAGTTCTTTTATTTCAGGGCTAAAGAATGTTTTGCCCGTCTCTTCTGGCTTTCATGTGGGAGTCCAAGTGCACACATGGTTGTGTAGACAGTGATGGAGCATGGGATGAGATCACTGCTGAGCACAGAAGATGAAAGCCTCAGCCTCCTCTGGTGCTGCCAGGATGGTTGAGTTTGGAGAGCTTCGTGATAACCTTGCAAGGGTGGATAAATCTTTTTTAAATTTTTTTTTTTAGAATTTTATACACTTACATCATCTCCACCCTCCATCTTCCTCTCTAAGTCTACCCATGCTCTCAACTCTCTCTCAAATTTATTATTATTGTTTTACACAACACACACACACTATTTACTGAGTCCATTTAATGTTCTTATGTTCATGTGTTTATTGCTGAGTACTTGACATTAGACCTCATCCCTGGAGAACACTGATTCTCACTCTTATAAGAGTCATTATTGCCTGTAGTTCTTTATTTAGGGGTGGAGCCTTGCAAAATTTTCTGATTCATATTGTCATGTGGAGTGGTGATATCATTATGAAGGTCTTGTTTAGTCAACCATATTGTTAAGATCTAGTGGGTGCAGCATCCCTGTCATGTTTAACAGATACCATCTAGTAACAAATTTCCTGTCCTTCGAGCTAAGGCTATAGATTATGAGTGAGGCCTGACTGGAAAAGTTTTAAATACTCAAAACTTTGGTTTCTAATAAAAATAATAAAATTATTTGTTTACTTTATCCTAAAACATTTATTGTGGTATTATGACTGACAAATTATATTCTGTGAAACTCATATGTTGAAATACCAATTTCCATCAAGATGGCTTTGGTAGAAAATTAGATCATTCCAGTGAAGTTGTGAAAATGAGATGAGCTCCCTGGGTGGTGGTGGCACAGGCCTTTAATCCCAGCACTTGAAAGGCAAAAGCAACTAGATCTCTGTGAGTTCGAGGCCAACCTGTTCTACAGAGCTAGTTCCAGGATATCCATGGCTGTTACACAGAGAAACCCTGTCTTTAAAAAAACCAGAAAAGAAATAAAAAGAAAGAAAGGAAGGAAAGAAAGAAGGAAGGAAGGATGGAAGAAAAACAGGATGATCTTACTTATAATAAGTCAGATAAATGGATAGCTAGAGCTCCTTCTGCTGTGGATACCACAGCAAATAGTTGTTAGCATATAACACATAAGTGACCCTTCACCAAAACCTAGGTCATGTTAACATCCTGATCGCCATCTGTCCCCATAACTGATGTTAATAATAATGTTCCCAGAACAAAACTGTTAGTAATAAATGTCTGGTCTTTATAATTACCTAGTTTCTGATATTTTCTTATAGCTATCTAAGACATAGAGTTTCATAATATTATCAATATTACCACAAGGAATATGGTTACTGAAAATATCTCAAAATATATTTACAACTGCTTTTGTCCCTGAAGTATATACATTAAGGGATTTATAAACAAATTACGTTTTGAAATCACTTGAAATGATTCTCTGTAGATGAAGACTGCTCTTTCTTTCCCAGCTGCGAAGACCCAAATAATCACACAGAAACTATATTAATTATAACATTGTTTGACCGATGTCACAGGCATATTTCTAGCTAGCTCTTATATCTGAAATTAACCCATTTCTATTATGTTATATATTGTCACAAGGCTTGTAGTTTGTTAACGCTTGCTTTTTGGGCAGCTACATGGCATCTGCCTCCTTTGGCAGCTACATGGCTTCTTCCTGACTCTGCCT
>NW_004949148.1:1199953-1202034 GCF_000317375.1 Microtus ochrogaster
TCTATCTCTATCTATATATATCTTAGTTCAGATTTCCCACCTGACTTTATTCTGCCCTGCCATAGGCCAAAGCAACTTCTTTATTAACCAATTAACTGATGATAATAAAGTATATTCACAGCATGGAGAGGGGAATCCCACATCAATTCTTTCTCTCTCTTTCAGTTGTTTTGTTTTTGTTTTTGAGACAGGATTTCTCTGTGTAACAGTCCTGGCTGTCTTGTAGATTAGGCTGACCCAAAACTCACAGAGATCCACCTGCTTCTGCCTCCCAAGTGCTGGGATTAAAGGTATGTGCCACCACCACCTGGCTAAAATGACTCTATTTACATGAATAAGGTAGGTTTCCATCTCAGTATGCAATTAAGTATATCTATTTAATTTTTGTTTTAATTGTAGTGACTGCATTGTTATTTTGTTTTATGTAAATTCTTGATAATTTATATGAGAGCTACAATGCTCCAAAGACAAACATGCAAAAGAGTTATGTTTATATTAGTAAATATTCCTCTATTCTTAAGCTAATCTCTCCTTCCTCACACCCTATATAAAGAGAGAATATTGTAAACACTATTCTGAGCTTTGTTTTTTAACCCAACAGTAGATCCTGGAATCAAATTAAAAGCAGTACACAAAATGATTTCTAATCCCTTTATATAGAACTTTGCTACATAGTTCTTCACTGTGTGGCTAAAAGGGAGGGGAGCAGAGAAAAATGTAGAGCTCAATAAAAAGCAATGAAAAAAGTTGATGCTTCAATCTGTCCCTGAAGATAGTTCTTTCTTTTCTTTTTCCTTCCTTCCTTCCTTCCTTCCTTCCTTCCTTCCTTCCTTTCTTTTTCAGTTTTTTGAGACAGGGTTTCTCTCTAGTTTAGGAGCTGTCCTGGAACTAGCTCTTGTAGACCAGGGTGGCCTTGAACTCACAAAGATACAGTTGCTTCTGCCTTTTGAGTGCTGGGATTAAAGGTGTGAGCTTTAAAAGAAACAGTGTCATGCAGCAGACCTGGGAATGTGGCAAGCAGAGAATTAAGGGAAACTATCTATTTCAAATTATGGACAGGTACTTGCACCACAAGAAAATTTCACAAATGGTGAATTCATCATTTCAGGACTGATCCATTTGTGACAGGGGTTGAATACGCAAACCTAAATTGAAAGGAATTAATACGATGGGGGAAATCACAACTATTTGAAGAAAGCAATGTTTTGGTAAATTAGGAGGAAAAATCTTTGCTTTGACATAATAATTGCTAGTTACAGAATTGGAAAATTGGGGAGGATTGAATGGAAAACTGTTATATTAAATTATATTAAAAACTACAGCAGAGTCTAATTCCATATATCATATAAAAATTAATAATAATAATAAGTTTTTTAAAATTTTAGAAGATGTTTGTTCACATAGCTGTGAAGGACAAGAACAACACAAGTGTTAGAGGAAATTTGATGTTGTCCTTACTTGCTTATTCTGTCACCAGTTTTCCATCTATCATCTCATTTCATCTTCATAATTATTCATTTCAGTGGGTAGGAAAGATATTAGTTTGTTTGTTCAAGATATGAGAATGTTCCAGGATATGAAATGACTTATCTAAGATCACTCAGATATCAAGTGCAGTAAGCACAGTTGTCATTCCTAGTCCAGTAGTCTACATTATAGCACAATAAGTAAAATAACAATAAAGCAAGGCTTATTTAAGCCTTTCAGTTAAATTTTGAGCCATACTTACTGTATATGCTCATTTTCAAATTGGAAATCCACTAAAGAAGGCCTATGGATAAAGCAAACAGTAATGATTAATAATGAGGTAAACCAACAATGTCATTTAATGGCTATATTAATACTCTGTTGGTTCAGAAGAAATCACTTTAAAATATTTATTAGTATAAATGACTTCTGGAAGTCAGGAATTCTGGAGCAGATTAGCTTAATAATTCTGGATAAAGATTTTTCATGAGGTTGAAGTGAAGCAATGAGGGGTAGCAAATCTACTGTCAAGTCCAGTCATTTGATTTTAGATCTTTTCTACCTCTCTCTCTCTCTCTCTCTCTCTCTCTCTCTCTCTCTCTCTCTCTCTCTCT
>NW_004949148.1:1203269-1204226 GCF_000317375.1 Microtus ochrogaster
CAGAGGGCTGACGGTGATCTGTAAGTTTTTTCCCCTTTAAATAAATACTACCCTATTAATCATAATTCCAAACTGCTGTGGCATTGTTTGTGACTTACACCTTCACCTGTCTTTGTATTTAAGCTAATTTTTCATTTTGTACCAGTGGATACCTTGATGCCAGTGCCTTCTGTAGTGCCCTGCTATTCTCTTCCTGTTTAATCTTCTATTATCCAAAATTTCAGACTTCGTGTTTGTTATTTTTTTATCCATGAATTCACTATGCAATAATAAAAGAAAGCTATTTAAAAGTACAATGAAAACAATTTTATTCAAGAAATTTGGCATGTAAATATCTGTAATCCCAATTCTTAGGAAACTGAACTAGAGAATGGTAGATGATATGTTTAATGATAACCTGAGCTACATAACAAGACTATGTCTCAACATTCACTTTATTTTATTTTTTTAATTTACATGTTATACCTGAATATACATGCTATACAAATATTACTCATGGTTTTTTATGCACATGTGTTCCTGATGCACTTAGAGGCAAGAAGGGGGCATTGGATCCCCTGGAACTGGAGTTATGAGCCACCACATGGATTCTGGAATCCAAATCTGGGTCCTCTGAAAGACTATCAACTTTTCTTAACCAGTGAGCCACCCAAGGCTCAGGGATCTATGGAGAAGAGAAGCCACATGATTTGTAAAGCCAGAGGTAATATGCAACTCCAAGTGTATACTGTCTTCAAGACAACAGGGATATCATGTAAAATCACAGAGATGGACAGAATGTGTAGGGCCTGCACAGGTTCAAACCAGACAGAATCCCAGGTCAAGAAGGATAAGTGAGCCAGGCGGTGGTGGCGCACGCCTTTAATCCCAGCACTTGGGAGGCAGAGGCAGGTGGATCTCTGTGAGTTCGAGACCAGCCTGCTATGCAGAGAATAACACACTATTGGTTCTCATAGC
>NW_004949148.1:1204482-1215053 GCF_000317375.1 Microtus ochrogaster
TTTTTTTATTTTACATACCAATCCCAGTTACCACTCCCTCCCCTTCTCCAGTTCCTTCCACCTAACCCTTTCCCACCCTCTATCTACACCTCAGAGAGGGTAAGGCATATTGTTTTGAGGAAGGAAGGTCCAAAGCCCTCCCTACTATATCTAGTCTGAGCAAGGTAGCCATCCAAAAGGAATGGCTTCCCAAAATTCCAGTACAAGCAATAGGAATAAATCTACCCCAGCCATACAACTGTCACCCACATTCAGAGGGCCTAGTTTGGAACTATGCTGGTTCCTTCCCAGTCCTTCTGGATTTGGTGAGCTCACATTAACTCAGGTAAACTGTTTCAGTGGGTGAACCCATCATAGTCTTGACCTCTTTACTCATATTCTCACTCCTCCCACTCTTCAACTGGACTTTGGGAGTTCAGTCCAGTGCTCTACTGCCTCTGTTTCCATGGGTTGCTCGGTGAAGATTCTATGATGATATTTAAGATATTCATCAATCTGACTACAAGGCAAGCCAGTTCAGGCACCCTCTCCTCTATTGCTTAGGATCTTAGCTGGGGTCACCCATGTGGGTTCCTGGAATTTCTCTAGTGTCAGGTTTCTTGCTAGCCCCATAATGGCTCTCTCAATCAAAATATCTCTTTCCTTGCTCTCATCTCTGTCTTTCTTCCTTCTCAACTATCCTATTCCCTCAAGTTCTCTTGTCCCCTTCCCTTCTCCCCTCTTCTTCCCCTTTCACTTTCCCTTCTTTCTCACCCACCAACATGCTTCCAATTTTGTCAGGCGATCTTGTCTATTTCCCCTTTCCAGGAGGGTCTGTGTATGTTTTTCTTAGGATTCATCTTGTTTCTTAGCTTCTCTAGGATCATGAACTATAGGCTCATAATCCTTTGCTTTACAGCTAGAATCCACTTATGAGTGAGTACATACTATGCTCATCTTTCTGGGTCTGGGTTACCTCACCCAGGATAGTTTTTTCTAGCTCCATTCATTTGCATACAAATTTCAAGAAGTCATTGTTTTTTACCTCTGAGTAGTACTCCAATGTGTAAATGTGCCACATTTTCTTTATCCATTCTTAGGTTGTTTCCAGGTTCTGGCTATTACAAATGATGCTGCTATGAATGCAATAAAACAAGTATCCTTGTAGTATGATTGGGCATCTTGTGGATATCTGCCCAAGAGTGGTACTGGGTCCTGAGGTAGGTTGATTCCCAATTTTTCGAGAAAATGCTATACTGATTTCCAGAGTGATTGTGCAATTTTGCATTCCCACCAGCCATGGATGCCCTTACTCCACATCCTCTCCAGCATAAGCTATCATTGGTGTTTTTGATCTTAGCCATTATGACAGGTGTAATACCCCATTTTTAAATTGGATTGTTTGGAATTTTGATGTCTAATTTCTTGAGTTTTTATATATTTTGGAGATCAGTCCTCTACCTGATGTGGGGTTGGTGAAGATCTTTTTCCCATTCTACTAGTAGGCTGCCTTTTTGTCTTATTGACTGTGTCTTTTGCTTTACAGAAGTTTCTCAGTTTCAAGACTACCCATTTATTTATTGTTGCTCTCAGTGTCCGTGCTACAGGGGTTATACGTAGGAGGTGGTCTCCTGTGCCCATGTGTTGCAGACTACTTCCCACTTTCTCTTCTATCAATTTCAGTGTGGTCGAATTTATATTGTGTCTTTAATCCATTTGGACTTGAGTTTTGTGCATGGTGATAGATATGGGTCTATTTTCATTCTTCTACATGTTGACATTCAGTTATGCCAGCACCATTTGTTAAATATGCTTTCATTTTTTCCATTGTATAATTTTAGCTTCTTTGATTTGATTTCATTGGTCAATCTGTCTGTTTTTATGCCAATACCAAGCTGTTTTCATTACTGTAGTTCTATAATAGAGCTTTGATGTCAGTGAAGCCTCTGGAAGTTCCGTTATTGTACAGGATTGTTTTGGCTATCTTGGGCTTTTTTGTTTTTCCATATGAAGTTGAGTATTGATCTTTCAAGGTCTGGGAAGAATTATTTTGGGATTTTGATAGGGATTGCATTGAATCTATAGATTGCTTTTGGTAGAATTGCCATTGTTATATTGATCCTACCTATCCAGCAGCATGGGAGATCTTTTCATTTTCTGGTATGTTCTTCAAATTCTTTTCTTCAAATACTTGAAGTTCTTGTGAAACAGGTCTTTTGTTTCTTTGGTTAATGTTATCCCAAGATATTTTATGTTATTTATGGCTATCGTGAAGGGTGATATTTATCTGATTTCTTTATCAGCTTCTTTATCATTTGTATATAGGAAGGCTACTTATTTTTTTAGTTGATCTTATATCCTGCCACATTACTGAAGGTTTTTATCAGCTGTAGGGGTTACCTAGTAGAGTTTTTAGGATCACTTATGTATACTATCATATCATCTCCAAATAGTGAAAATTTGACTTCTTCCTTTCCAATTTGAATCCTTTTGATCCCCTTTTTTGTCTTATTGCTATAGCCAGAACTTCAAGAACTATGTTGAATAGATATAGAAAGAGTCAACAGCCTTGTCTTGTTCCTGATTTTAGTGGACTCGCTTTGAGTTTCTGTTTAATTTGATGTTGGTTGCCGGCTTGCTGTATATTGCTTTTATTATGTTTAGATATGTTCCTTGTATCCTTGATCTCTCCAAGATCTTTATCATGAAGTGGTGCTGGATTTTGTTGAATGCTTTTTCAGAATCTAATGAGATAATGATATGTTTTTTCTTTCAGTTTATTTATATGGTAGATTACATTGATAAATTTTTATATGTTGAACCATCCCTGCATCTCTTGAATAAAGCCAACTCGATCATGGTGAATGATTTTTTATGTGTTTTTTGTGTTTTTGATGTTTTTTTTAGGAGAGCAAAAGAACATGAGGTTGAGGGATGATCTGGGAAGAGTTGGGGGGCAGGAATGAGTATGATCAAAATAACATGTGAAAAATATAAAATAAAGATAATAAAGTTGATTCTATCTGAAAATAAATAAATAACAGGATGTAGAGGCTAATTAAGTTTCTTGATTCAAGAATGAACTTTATTGTGGTGTAACAAAAGTTGGGTATTTTGGGTAGGGCTGATGGTGATGACCTTAGTCATGTTTATGTATTTTTAAGGTATTTTTCTGTTTTTCTTCTTTCTGTTGCTTAAATCTCTCCCCAGTATACCCTTTTTCTCTTCAAAAGCCTCTAAAATATCCTTTTCTCTTTTGCTTGTCATGGTTTCCCAGAAGTTTTCCTGAAGCTTCCTCCTGTGCTCCCATGAGCATTGTGATTCAATTTTCATTTTTGAGATAACACACGCCTTTAATCCCAGCACTCGGAAGGCAGACGAATCTCTATGAGTTTGAGGCCAGCCTGGTCTACAAGAGATAGTTCAGGACAGGCTCCAAAGCTACAGAGAAACCCTGTCTCAAAAAATAAAACAAAACAAAAAAATATATACTTTCATATGTCTGTGTTAGAAGTAATCATGAAGAATCCTGTGTGCCCTTTACCCAGCTTTCTTCAATGTTAATGAAGAATTAAAGTTTTTTTTTAAAAACTTTATTGAAAACAGACTAATTAGTACAGTCACATAGACACAGTCAAGGTACACAACATCTGTATCATCATGATTGATCATGTTGTACTTTTATATTCACCATCTCTTCTCCTCCCACCACCCCATGTTTAATCCTTCCTAATCCTTAATTTTTGTATATATACATATATATGTGAATGAAATGATGTGGCATGTAATTTTGACTGGTTTAGTATGATTTTTGGAGCTCTCTATGAAGTTTATTGTGTATACCAACACTTTGTTCTTTACTATTTTATTGTTTTGTTTTACATATACAATAGCTTGCCAATTCACTCATTGACTGATATCTGAGTTCTTTCCAATTTTTAGCCATTACAAATTAAGTTTTTATGAGTATTTATGCAGTTGTTTCTGTGTGAAAATAAGTTTACTTTTAGGGTATGTCCAGGTGTGTGATTCCCAGTCATATGACAAATGTTTAATTTATTTTCTACATGTTATGTGTTTTTATTGATTTGAATAAATACAACCAGCTGGACATCATTAAGAGCATACCTACACTTTAAAATAACATGATTTTTGTGAAACATGATCCTAATTAGTCTTACCAATAAAAACCAGGAGTCAGATATTGGGTAAAAACATGGAAGATCAAAGAACCAAGAACAGCTGCCAGACCCTGTCTCTGCTGTACCTTATTACTTCTTGGGATTAAAGACCCATAAACCTCCCAAGTTAAACACTGCATGGCCCATTATACCTAGCCTCTTCTTGGCTAACTCTCATATCTTGCTTAACCCATTTCTATTGATGTATGTAGCACCATGAGGTGGTGGCTTACCGGGAAAGATTTTAGCCTACGTCCATCTTGGGTCAGAGAATCATGGTGACTGCCTCATTGCCTTCTTCCTCCCAGAATCCAGTTCTGTCTATTCCAACCACCTAAGGGCTGTCCTATCAAAGGCCAAGCCAGTTTCTTTATTAACCAATTAAAGTAACACATAGACACATGACCTTCCTACATCACCAGACAAATTTCCTGTGGGGCTAAGGAGATGTGAGCACAACATCCCACTACTAGCCAAGAAGCTATTTGCAATTGATAGCTTTCACACAAGGAAAATTGATTTTCGTCAGTGAAGTGACACTGGGTATATCAACCAAATTTCAGAGCAGGCCCCAGGTTCAGGAGTGCTTGACAAACATAAATCAGACTACATGCTTGTTTGTTTGTGCTTTTTTTTTGTAGTTGTGATTTCATTTTTTAAAAATTATGAAAAACCCTGAGGTTAGGTGGGTGGGGAGGTGAGAAGAATGTGTGAAGCATTGAGGAAGGGAAAAAATTTTACCAAAATTTTTGAAATTCTCAAAAATAAATAAAAACATTAAAAACTGACCCAATTTCGGGGCAATGGTGACAAGCGCATTTAATCCCAGCATTCAGGAGGCAGAGGCAGGCAAAGTCTGAGTTTGATGCCAGTCTGGTCTATAGACTGCATTTCAGACCAGCCAGGACTGTTACATAGAAAAACTCTGTCTCATAAAAAAAAAAGTCCAACAAAGAGAAATCACAATAGCAAATGTCAACATGGAAGTGGAAGAGGTGGAACTTAAATATATTGTTGATGTGAATGAAAATTACTGCATCCACTTCGGGGAAGCATTTGGTAAAATGTTCTAAAATAACCCCACACCATGATGCAGTAATTACACTTCTAATAGATTTCCAAGAAAAAAATGAGGTACATTACTCTCATACAAATGAATAACCACCACCTATGCACCTATGTTCATGCAGGCAACACTAATTGAATGTGGCAGGACACACAGACACACACAATGGAAATTTGAGGGGAACTTGGGGAAAAGGGGAGAGTTCAGTGTGGGGGAAAGGGGATATAATATAATAATGTAGTGACTATTTATAGTCAACTAATATTTTGTCTGAATGAAATGGTGAAAGAATAAATATATTTTTAAAAGAAATGAATGCATATATAAAATTACACATTTAAGAATTATTTCTGGTGCTCTACTCATAAGAATCTCAAACTGAAAAAATGAAAATTCCATTAACATATTAACAGTAATGGGACAAACATTAAAGTCACATGGTAGACTGTTATAGAATATTTGTTTAACCAGGCAAATATGTGTTACATTTTATTTATGCTGAAGAATATTACTTTAACTACGTAAAGGTGTGTTGTTTTATTTATGCTACATTTGTTTAACTATGTAAGGATGTGTGTTTAATGATATAAAGATGTGTTGCACATATACCCAAAAGTGGTATTACTGGGTCTTGAGAAAGGTTGTTTCTAATTTTCTGATAAATCGCCACACTGACATCCAAAGGGGCTGACCCAGCTTGCATGCCCACCAGCAATGCAGAAGTGTTCCCTTTACCTCACAACCTCTCCAGCATAAGTTGTCATCAGTGTTTTTTATGACTGTGCCATAAGGACATGTGCTCAACTATGTTCATAGAAACATTGTTTGACTTAGCCAGAACCTGGAAACAACCTAAATGCCCCTCAACTGAAGAATGAATAAAGATAATGTGTTACATTTACACAATTGAGTACTACACAGTAGAAAACAAATGACGACATTGTGAATTTTGCAGGAAAATGGATGGAGCTAGAAAACATTATTTTGAGTAAGGTAACCTGATAGATGAAGGTCATATGTCTATTGGTTAATAAAGAAACTGCCTTGGCCCTTTTGATAGGACAGCAGCTTAGATAGGCGGAGTAGACAGAACAGACTGCTGGGAAAAAGAAATCGAGTCAGGCAGTCGCCATGGTTCTCCCACCCGACACAGATGCAGGTTAAGATCTTACCAGTAAGCTATCACCTTGTGGTGGTACACAGATTATTAGAAATGGGTTAAAGCAAGATGTGAGAATTAGCCAATAAGAGGCTAGAACTAATGGGCCAAGCAGTGTTTAAAAGAATACAGTTTCCATATAATTATTTCGGGTAAAGCTAGCCGTGCAGGAGCCAGGTGGCGGGAATACAGCACACTGCTCCTCACTACAGTAACCCAGACACAGAAAGACAATTATTACATGTACTCATGCATATGTGGTTATTAAACATAAAGCAAAGAAAACCAGCCCACAAATCACAATCCCAGAGAACCTAGACAACAGTGAGGACCCTAAGAGAGACATACATGGATCTAATCTACATGGGAAGTAGAAAAAGACAAGATCTCCTGAGTAAATTGGGAGCATGGTAACCTTGGGAGAGGGTTGAAGGGGGGAGGGTAGAGGCAGGTAGGGGAGCAGAGAAAAATGTAGAGATCAATAAATATCAAAAAATAAATAAAAATAAAGATATGTTGCATCTGTTTCACCTTGCCTGACTTGCATCTGTTTCACCTTGCCTGACTAAGGCATCTTATTGGTCCAATAAAGAGCTGAATGCCCAATAGCTAGGCAGGAGAAAGGATAGGCAGGGTTGGCTGGCAGAGAATAAATAGGATGAGAAATCTAGGCTCAGGAGGAAGGAGGAGAGCATAAGGGACATATTCAGGACAAAAAGCCAGGCAGATACCAGCTAGCCAGACAAAAAGAAGCAGTAAAAGTAAGATATACAGAAGTAAGAACAGTAATAAGACCCAAGGCAAAGGGTAGATAATGAGAAACAGATAATTTAAGTTTAAAGAATTAGCCAGAAATGTGCCTAAGCTACTCCAAGCATTCAAAACTTATTAAGTCTCTGTGCCATGATTTGGGAACTAGCAGCAGCCAGTCAGCAAGCAAGTCTCCTGTGGCCAGGCCACTCCACCACCATCCCCAGCTGCATCAGAGGACCCTGGAGGCACACCCTCACCTGCACCAACTGAAGGAAGAGTAGCATCAGAGAGCCCCAGAGGCACAGCCCCAACTGCACCGATTGGAGGATGATTTGGGAGTTGGTTGGTGGAACAAAAGAAAAAGCCTGCTACAATGGACTGTTATCCAGAATTTTTAAAACGTGATTGAATTGCACTGAAATGGAGAAAACTATGAAAAACTAATAAATACAATTTAGATAATTTGGAATAATTCTTTGAAAAACATTACTCACTAATGATGGTATTAGAAGAAATGGGAAATATTTTTAGTCTTTTCTATTAAGTAATTCTGTTATTAAAATGCTTTCCACAAAAAACTTTCATCCCCAAATGGTTTTGTACATAAATTTAATTTATGTTGATCTCTATGGGTATTCATATGATGAAGGAAATATCATTTTAAAACATACTCTCTTCAAAGCCAGAGGAGGAAATAACATTTCTAAATTCACATTATGAAGTCAGTATTATCCTAATATTATAAGCAGATGAAGATATTATACAAGAAGTTCTCAACCTTCCTAATGGTGCAACCCTTTAATACAGTTCCCCATATTGTGGTGACTCCAACCATAAAATATTTCATTACTACTTCATAACTGTAATTTTGCTCTTGTTATTAATTGTAATGTAAATATCTGATATTTGGGATATCAGATATGCAACACCTTCAGAGGGTCAAAACACACAGGTGGAAAACCACAGACATAGAGATACATGCAAGTTAATTCCAGAATTTGGTAGGCTGAGGTAGGAAAATAGTGAGTTTGAGGTAATTTTGGATGAAATAGGGACCTACTTCAAAAAAGCAGCAATAACAAAAAGATAATGTAATAAAATATTAAATCATTATTCTAAGAAAAGTCTTACAATTTTTCTTCTAGCAATGTAGCAAAGAATTCAAAGTAATAATAAGTCTCTATGTCATGATTTGGGAGCTGGTTGGTGGCCCAAAAGAAAAGCCCTGGTACTGTAGACCAGGGAGTGGTCTTCCATGCTCCAGTTGATGGTCCTACACCCAAGTACAAGCACATGTGCAAAGCTCTAATTGAAATCAGTGGGTTATCAAGATAAGAAAGAGGGTGTGAAACTGGGAGTGGGATGTGGGGAGGTCTTGGAGAAGTTGAAGGGTTAATAATATATATGGAGTTAATAACATACATATATATACACACACACATACACACACACACACACAAGTGGGGTGTCTTAGTTTCTTTTCAATTGCTGTAACAAAGCACCATGACCAAATCAATTCTTAAAAGAAAGTATTTAATGTGGGACTCATAGTTCCAGGGGGATAGAGTCCATGACTATCATGGTGGGGATCATGACAGCAGGCAGACAGGTATGACATTGGAGCTGAGACAACAAGCAAACACAAGGCACTCTCATTCAGACCACCACATGGGTTTTATCCCATGAGTACAAGAGTATTTTAACATTTGAGAGGCAATGACATTTGCCATAATGGATTAAAAGAGAAAAATCTGTATTAAAAAAATCTACTGGAGCACTGGACTGAGCTCCCAAGGTCCCAATGAGGAGAGGAAGGAGGGAGAAGATGAGCAAGAAAGTCAGGACCACGAGGGGTGCACCCACCCACTGAGACAGTGGAGCTCACCAAGGCCAGCTGGACTGTGACTGAAAAAGCATGGGATAAAACCGGACTCTCTGAACATGGCGAACAATGAGGGCTGATGAGAAGCCAAGGACAATGGCACTGGGTTTTGATCCTACTTCATGTTCTGGCTTTGTGGGAGCCTAGCCAGTTTGGATGTTCACCTTCCTAGATATGGACGGAGGGGGGAGGACCTTGGACTTTCCACAGGGCAAGGAACCCTGACTGCTCTTTGGACTGGAGAGGGAGGGGTAGAGGAGTGGGGGGAGGGGGAGAAGGGTGGGAGGAGGGGGAGAAGAGTGGGAGGAGGGGGAGGGAAATGGGAGGCTCGGAGGAGGCGGATACTTTTTTTTCCTTTTCTCAATAAAAAGAAAAAAAAGAAAAAAAATCTACCTAAACTTTTGCAGAAAAAATGCTTGATGAAACTTGTAAAACTTATCTGAGCAATTCGGAGAAGGCAACTTCTTTAACTTCATGAAGGACACACAGAGAGAGAGAGAAGAGGGAGAGAAAGAGAGAGTGTGTGTGTGTTTTTAATTGAAGAAGGAATGCTTTCTTCCTATTATCAGGAAAAAGCAATAATTTTTACTAGCAGTGTTTTGTTGAGTATTGTACTGGTTGTCAGTCAGAGAGTGACAACAACATGAAATGAAAGGAATATATATTAGAAAGGAAGATGTTATTTGTGCACATTATAATTGTGGTCATAGAAAATTTGAAGCAATCTAAAGAAAAAACTAGTCAATCTACTTATGTGAATATAACAAGGTCAACATATAAAATGCCAATATGAAACTATCATTCGTAATTCTATATAATAGCAATGAAAATGTAGAAGTGATCTTCGAAACAATTCCATTTACAGTAGTATCTGAATATATATGGAAACATGAACAAATATTATAGAAATATTTTATAGGATCTATACAGTGAAAACTATAAAACATGGTCAAAAGAAACTCAAGCAGAACTAAATGAATGTAAAAGATATTCCAGTTGAATGCATGAGAAGACTCAAAATTGTAAATATGTAAATTATTTCCCATCTTATTCACATTAGTCAAGAAAAAAAGAAATTGATAATGTTAAAATGGATATTAGAATAGGGCCTAAGAAACAAACTTACTCATACAGTAACTTGTTTATTACAGACACCACTACCACTCAGGGGTAGACAGATAGTGCTAGGTAAAGTGAACCCTCATATGGGAAAAAATGGCTGTAACAGCTCCCTTGCATTATAAACAAACATCAGTTTGTTCTAGGAAAAATAGAATAATGTTTTTATTTTATTCAAGAAAACATATTTCTTAAGAAGAACACATAAAGTACCAAGAAAAAGTTAAAGATGGGCCAGACAGATTGATGGAGGTGGGTCTTGTATCTATTTGTTGCTTACATTGGTTAATTAATAAAGAAACTGCTTGGCCCTCTGATAGGGTAGAATTTAGATAGGTGGAGTAAACAGAACAGAATGCTGGGAGAAAGAAGCCGAGTCAGGAGTCGCCATGATTCTCCCACTCCAGACAGACGCAGGTTAAGATCTTCCCT
>NW_004949148.1:1215795-1227480 GCF_000317375.1 Microtus ochrogaster
AAAAAAAAAAAAAAACCTGTCTTTCAACAGGCTAAAGTTTAGCAAAATGCGAGAATAAAAAATGCAGAAATCATGATTTGTAAACTTGAAAGTAACTTATATGATGTTACAGGTTCCAAAGCTGAAGGGGGGAAGCATAACAGCATGGATACAAGTATGGAATCATTATGCTAAGTGACATTAGCCAGGCACAGAGAGACAAGTATCATGGGGCCTAAAAATGGAGAATGCAGTCAGGAAATGATAGGCAGAGGTGATGAATGAACAAGAAGTTACAGTTAAGAGTAAGAAGTTCTGGTGTACTACTGGACAATAGTGGCTACAGGTGACAATTGTGAATAAAGATGGCAAAACAGAATGAAGGATGTTGAGGATTTGTTGGGAGCTGCAGACCCCTGGCCCCTTGACTTTCTTTGCCGGCCTCAGACCCTTTGCCTGCTGGAGTGAACAGAGTAAACAGCTTGTTTTCCTGTGCCTGCAGCTGCTCTGAGCATGAGACCCTCATGGGTTCCTGATGGCAGGAGAGTGGGTTTCACAGCAGAAAATCCCAAGAGCTGGGTTGTGGCTATGACTTAAGGATCCCTATATAAGCTTCCCTGGAACACAATAAAGTTGACATTCTTGTTTCAAGGATGACCTATGTCCCTGTGTCTCTGTCTCTGTGTGCATGTGTTTAAATCTCCAGCCCCTTTCCTGGCTCGCAAATGGTCCTGTAGTGCAGACACTACAAGTGTTCTCACCACGAAGAGTGAACAAACATTTAAGGAGATAAATAGGTTTAGCCTGGTTTAACCATTGCACACTGGGTACATATGCAAAATGTTACGCAGTATCCCATTAATAAGTGTATTTTTATGACTTTTTCGCCTTCACTAGAAATATTATAGCCTTTAAAACATGAAGACCAAAAGGTCTAGCCATAAACTAGAAGATATATAATCTGCTATGCATACAGAGCATAGAAAAACAAAATATATGACCACACTAGAAAAAAATTGATTATACAGATGTATACCCATGTAACAAATCTGTCAAAGGCTATATAAGAAATGTATGCATTCTCCATAAATAAGATACATATTAAGAAATAAGAAAAGAGGCATTATTTGAAATGATAGTGTTTTCATAGAAACTGTATATGTTGGAATATAAAATTATTGCATTCAATTTTGTAGAAGTGGTGAAAAGCATCATTCTGTTAAAATCCTGTAGTTTTTAGAAATGCTTTCTGAATTTGCTTAAAATAATTCAGCTTGGTGGAACAGGGTAGAAGAGAGGACATATGAAACAAGATTGACTCTGTGTGAATAATAATTACAAATTGATGAGTAAAAGAAATTTCATTATGTTATTATCTTCACTTCTCATTTAACTGAACATTTTCCATAATAAGGAAACCTTTCATCATTTGAAAAGAATCACGGGTTTCTGTGGCCATAGAGAGACCCTCTACTGATCAGCTTTGTTAGTAAAGAGAACGATCAGTGGCCTAACCTACTTGCCTCCATTCATGCCACCGAATCTAGGACAGCTCCATACGACTCCGGGGTTGAGCACTCAGTGTGAGAGCTAGCTGGAGTACACCAGGTGCTCAATACTGACTGAGTGCCTTGTCCCCGTTCCCTTCACCCAAGCTCGCTCCTATTTCTCCAGTTGGTCTTTGGTTTCCTAAGGAACACTGTTCTAAGGTGTATACCAACGTACTCTCCCACCTAAGGACTTGAGAGGGTGTAATGTATAGTTTGAGAAAACACGATAACACTGTATGTTGGTTCTGGTTCTGTGCTGTGGGATGGCGATGCCCTTGTCACACAAGCCGTGGGGAGAGTAGCTGATTCAAATGTACCTCCTGGCTAAAGAACTAGGTGCCTCTACGCGGATCACCTTTTCCTTTGGTCCTAGGTTTGAAGGTAGAGATGTCCAAGTCAATGGTATGGTGACACTTCTCCCTCCCTTTTCCACCACTCCATAGCCTCCTGGACTCAAAGTACCCAAGGTACCTTCTTACTGTCTTAAAGTTCATCATGTCATCACAAATGTGATGGATAGCAGCTACAATCTATAGCTTAGTGATTAAAACCTCTAACAGCCTGCTACCAAATAACTCCAGAAGTGATTTAGCCATTCTGGGTCTCATTTTATATACTTGAAAAGCGGAGATTGTGTGCTAAGCGGTTGGTTGGTAGACTCAAATGGGAAGAACTGCATATAAAGTTTTTAGCACAATATTGGCATGGTGCAAGCAGCAAATATGAGCTTATAGACCAGGAACATTCCACATTTCTTGGGTCGTTTTTTTTATACACCTGCCTTTTGGGGCCCCTAGATAAAACCTAACACCCACTTACCCTCTGAGTGCCTGACCCCCGACCGCTTACCCACCCTGGGCCAACTTCATAGTCCACCTTCCCCTGCAAACTTAACTGCCGGCTTCTCTATATCCTGACGCACTGCCTCTGTTCTCCACTAGGTGGCGCCAGAGAATGTCACAAGCCCATCAGCTTCTCGTGAAACTTTGCTGAATGGTATGAATTTGGAGGTGGGCTTCCTGGAGGAGTAAATAGTACTTTCTTCCCTAAGGATATTTTAGGACTTTTGTTTAAGGCTCGCCTGAACTTGTGTTTCACTCTGTGGACCGTCTTAGCCCACAAATTAAGTTTCTGCCCTGCCTGGACTGTTCATTTATGTTGCTTCTTTTTTCATTTTCTTGGGTCCAGAGAGGCCTTTCATTTAGAGCAAGCACCCTTCCCCTTGAATGCTTTCAAAGGCTGCCTAAATTCCCCTCAGATCTCTTAAAGTACTCTCCCCAGGATCCGGCTATTCTGCCTGCACTTCTAACCATCTGCCCTCTTTCCCTAAGCCACTCACTCACTGCTGGCTGCCTGCAATGGATGGGGGTGGGGTGGGAGAGGAAGTGTTTCCTTTAAGAAGTGTTTGAGAAAGACAATCAGCTAGCCTGGTTGGCTACCTTTGTAGGGTGGTCCCTTGTTGGAGAATATTATTTTAAGGTGTATTACTTTTGTTTATGCTGTGGAACATTTGCTTAATGATGTAAAGATGTGTTGCTTTTGTTCATGGTGCATTTGTTTAACTCTGTGAAGCTGTGATTCTTTGCCTGTCTAAAACACCTGATGGCCTAATAAGGAGCTCAACGGCCAATAGCGAGGCAGGAGAAAGGATAGGCAGGGCTGGCAGGCAGAGAATATAAATAGAAGGAGACCCGAGGAAGAGGGGAATATCAGGGGCCAGCTATGGAGCAAGCCATGAAGAAAGAAATAAAGAAAGGTATACAGAAATAGGAAACGATAAAAGCCCAGAGGCAAAAGGCAGTCAGAATAATTTGTTAAGCAAAACTGGCAAGGAACAAGCCAAGTTAAGGCCAGGCATACCTAAGAATAAGCCTCTGTGTATGTGATTTATTTGGGAACTGGGTGGTGGGCCCCTCAAAAGGTCCAAAGAATAAAGTATCACACGACAGTGCCTGACTCTCGAATCCTCAAAATATTAGAAAGACTGTTTTAGCTGACGTACAGGAAGCTCTTTTTAAAAACTCAATACTATCCGCATGTGGGACCCATCATTAGAAAGGCTCCAAGTAGGCTGAGAGAATCCCGAGGAAACAGATTCTACAATGTTTCACATGTTACCATTTCTACAGCTATCCAGTGGGGACCGTTGTAGTTCCAGCCATGTAAGATTATTATAAAGAAAATTGGTATTGTTTGTAAAGTACTTGTAACAGCGCCTGGCATGTAGCAAACGTTGTCCTTCATTTGCTAACAGCAATGCTACCAGACATGGAGTTAGCATGTTTGTTTCTTTGAGAGTCTTTAGGTTTTGCAAGGATGAGGATTATGGTTCTAGCCAACTAGCATGTTGTCTAGTAGACCAAAAAAATCAGCACGTTTCCTGCAAAATAGGATCCACTGTCCTCTCATCTCCCATACCAGCTGTGGGTCATATTTTGTGGAAGATATAAAGACAGCATGCAGGCTTGAAGCAGGCTGAGTACTTCCAAACCTGCCCTCTATCCTGCTTTCCGTAAGTCTTTCCATCTTTACCTTTCCAGACTCATTAAATCCGCCTCAAAACTGAGATTATAGGCTGAAACTGCAATTAGGGGTCTTTGTAGCACCTCCCCCCATGCATTAAGAGTCCCCCACTACTTCTATTTTATTGTTTACTATCACACACTCAGAGCATGTGTCCGGCACAATTCTTTGGTGAGAGTGGGAGGCAAATCTCCAATTCCACTATCCTTGTGATGCTGTCAATGATGTTCTTTACTGTCCATGACTGGTCATACAATCTGACTGGCACACCCTGCACACCTCTCGCTTCCTGTCTGTGTGTATCAGCATACTATGTGCTTCAGTCGGACTGCCCTATTAATTATCTTCCTCTCCACATAGTCAAATCCCCACCACACCGATGTCTTCCCAACTACACACACCACCAGGAACATTATGATGCCAGCTCTCTGTGAATGTCTATGGTCTGTCCTGTTGCCTGAAGGCATGTTGCTGTCCAATCGTGCTGCCTCCAAGGGCCACATTGATATGAGTTCCCTGCAGTGCCACCTGGGACCAGGTTGGTGTCCATGGTCCCAGTTTCCTTTGAGGGCCTTATCTGGGTCTGTGGTCCTACTGCATCTGGTGGCCATGTTCATGGTCTATGCTGTAGCCAGAAAATGGAGAAGCCCATGATCTGTGTTCTTGCAGACTGTAAAGAGCAAGAAAGATGCTTTATTTATTTATTTATTTATTTTTATTATTTAATTAAAAATTTCCACCTCCTCTGCTCTTCCCATTTCCCTCCCACTCCCCCCACCCCCATCCCCCGTCCCCTCCCTCTCCAGTCCAAAGAGCAGTTGGGGTTCCCGGCCCTGTGGGAAGTCCAAGGTCCTCCCCCCTCCATCCAGGACTAGGAAGGTGAGCATCCAAACAGACTAGGCTCCCCACAAAGCCAGTACATGCAGTAGGATCAAAACCCAGTGCCATTGTCCTTGGCTTCACAGTCAGCCCTCCTTGTCAGCCACATTCAGGGAGTCTGGTTTGATCACATGCTCCATCATCCAGCTGGTCTTGGTGAGCTCCCATTAGATCAGCCCCACTGTCTCAGTGGGTGGGCGCACCCCTCACAGTCTTAACTTCCTTGCTCATGTTCTCCCTCCTTCTGCTCCTCATTTGGACTTTAGAAGCTCAGTCCAGTGTTCCATTGTGGGTCTCCGTCTCTGGCTTCATCCATCGCCAGATGAAGTTTCTATGGTGATATGCAAGATATTCATCAGTATGGCTATAGGGTAGGGCCATTTCAGGCTCCCTCTCCTCAGCTGCCCAAGGATCTAGCTGGGGACATCTCCATGGACACCTGGGAACACCTCTAGAGTCAAGTATCTTGCAACCCTAAAATGGACCCCTTAATTAAGATATATACTTCCCTACTCCCATGTCCACGCTGCCTTCATCCCAACCATCCCATCCCCACAAGCTCTCCCCATCCTCCCCTTCTCCATTCTCTCTCCCCATCTCCCCTTACCTCACCCCATCCCCACCCCCAAGTTTCCAATTTTTGCCTGGCAATCTTGTCTCCTTCCAATATCAGGAGGATAACTTTATGTTTTTCTTTGGGATCACCTTCTTATTTAGCTTCTCTGGGATCTCATATTTTTTTTTCTGGGATCTCATATTATAGGCTCAATGTTCTTTATTTTATGCAAAGAATCCACTTATGAGTGAGTACATACCATATTCATCTTTTTAGGTCTGAGTTTCTTCACTCAGGATAGTGTTTTCTCTTTCCATCTATTTGCATACAAAATTCAAGATGTCATTGTTTTTTACCGCTGAGTAGTACTCTAATGCGTACATATTCCACACTTTGTTTTTCCATTCTTCCATTGAGGGGCATCTAGATTGTTTCCAGGTTCTGGATATAACAAATAATGCTGCTATGAACATAGTTGAACAAATGCTTTTGTAGTATGATAGAGCATCTCTTGGGTATATTCCCAAGAGTGGTATTGCTAGATCCTGGGGGTAGGTTGATCCTGAATTTCCTGAGAAAACACCATACTGATTTCCAAAGTGTTTGCACAAGTTTGCATTCCCACTGCATCCTCTCCAGCATAGGCTATCATTGATGTTTTTTATTCTAGCCATTCTGACAGGTGTAAGATGATATCCCAAAGTTGTTTTGATTTGCATTTCCCTGATCACTAAGGAGGCTGAGCATGACCTTAAGTTTCTTTTGGCCATTTGAACTTCTTCTGTTGAGAATTCTCTGTTCAGATCAGTGCCCCATTTTTTAATTGGGTTAATTAGCATTTTAAAGTCTAGTTTCCTGAGTTCTCTATATATTTTGGAGATCAGACCTTTGTCGGTTGCGGGGTTGGTGAAGATCTTCTCCCAGTCAGTAGGTTGTCTTTTTATCTTAGTGACAGTGTCCTTTGCTTTACAAAAGCTTCTCAGTTTTAGGAGGTCCCATTTATTCAATGTTGCCCTTATTGTCTGTGCTACTGGAGTTATACATAGGAAGTGTTCTCCTCTGCCGATCTGTTGTAGAGTACTTCCCACTTTCTTCTATCAGATTCAGTGTGTTTAGATTGACATTGAGGTCTTTAATTCATTTGGACTTGAGTTTTGTGCATGGTGATAGATATGGGTCTATTTTCATTCTTCTACAGGTTGACATCCAATTCTGCCAGCACCATTTGTTGAAGATACTTTCTTTATTCCATTGTATACTTTTAGCTCCTTTGTCAAAAATCAAGTGTTCATAGGTTTGTGGGTTAAAATCCGGGTCTTCTACTGAATTCCCTTGGTCAACATCTCTGTTTTTGTGCCAATATCAAGCTGTTTTCATTACTGTAGCTCTGTAATCGAGTCTGAAGTCAGGGATGGTAATGCCACTGGAAGTACCTTTATTGTACAGGATTGTTTTGGCTATCCTGGGTTTTTTGTTTTTCCATATAAAGTTGAGTATTGTTCTCTCAAGGTCTGTGAAGAATTTTGTTGAGGATTGCTTTGAATCTATAGATTGCTTTTGTAGAACTGCCATTTTTACTATGTTGATCCTCCCAATCCAAGAGCAAGGGAGATCCTTTCATTTTCTGGTATCCTCTTCAATTTCTTTCTTCAAAGACTTAAAGTTCTTTTTTTTTTTGGATTTTTATTTATTTATTTATTTATTGAGGATTTCTGCCTCCTCCCCACCACCGCCTCCCATTTCCCTCCCCCTCCCTTGATTAAGTCCCTCTCCCTCATCAGCAAGGGAGGTCTTCCCCATTTCTGGTGTCCTCTTCAATTTCTTTCTTCAAAGACTTAAAGTTCTTATCAAATAGATCTTTCACTTCCTTGGTTAGAGTTACCCCAAGATATTTTATGCAGGAAGATGCTTTTTGCAGTGATATCTATGACTACAGTTGCCCAGATGAGAAAGAGGGACATGAAAAGCTTCTGTGACAATACCTATTGCCACTTCAACTTCAACCCCCCCAAAAAGTAACAGCCTAAACAAGAAATGATCAAAAAGAGCTCTTAAAAACTGTGATGGGGATGCTGAAGTTAGCTCTCCACAATTGGTGGTTTCTGGCATGGGTGCAGGAGTGGAAGGACTCATTTCTATTTAAGAGGCAGACCACTGAGAATTCAATCACCCTCCAGTCGAAAAGTTATAGATAACTAGGCTTCAGTTATATATAACACAAATGGGACTTGAGTTGTTTTTATTTTAATTTTAATTTGGGGGGGATAGTGTTGACAGAGATCTCTGTCCCACCAGGTCCCACAGCTGTTCAGTCCCAAACACACAGAAGTCTATATTAATTATAAACTGGTTGGCCTAATAGCTCAGGCTTGCTTATTAACTAATTCTTACATCTTAAATTAGCAAATAATTCTTGTCTGTGATAGCCACATGGCTTGGTATCTTTTATCAGTGAGGCATTCTCATGTTGCTTTTTCTTGCTCTGCATAACAACTGCAGACAGAGACTTTCCTCTTCCCAGAATTATTCTATTCTGGTTGCTCCACCTATACTTCCTTCCTAGTCACCCTGCCTATACTTCCTGCCTGGCTACTGGCCAATCAGCATTTTATTAAAGCAATACAACTAACAAATCTTTACAGGGTACAAGACCATCTTTGCAGGGAACAAGTCCCACAGCAGGGGAGGTCAAAAAGGTAGGGGGCAGACATGGAAGGACAGGGAAATGAGGGTGACCGGGAGCATGATGTGAAATTCTCAAAGAATAATAAAATATTTTTTTAAAATTATCTCCCTGAACATGTTTCCCCAATCGTATAAAGAAGATAATAATAATACAAGCCATCTTTTTCAAAGTTGTAAACATAAAATGTGACACAATAAAGTCAAAGTAAGATATAAATCTCATATATATGATACAGAGAAAATAATATCATATGAAGACATAGAGGCTTGGAGACTAAATAGCACTGGATTTTCAATCTGGTTCTGTATCAACCCCTTCAAGCTTCTTAGCTAGATGAACAAGTTTTCTTATCTCTATGATAGAGATAATACCACTCAAGTAAATGTCATGAAGCTACAATGGGAGAATGTGAGTGAAAATAGGAGCTAGCAGAGTGGGATTATGAACATTTTATCCCTGGTACTTGGGAGGCTGGGACAAGAGGATTATAATTTCAAAACTAGCCTAGATGCAACATGAAAACCCTTTCAAAAAAGTGAAAACAATCAAACAAGAAAGAAAACAAGCATTTGTGCTATACTGGCTAGTCTATGTCAACTTGATACAAGTTGAAATCATCTGAGAGATGATTTCCTTGATTGGAAATATGCCTCCATAAGATTTGGGTATAAGGTATTTTCTTAATCAGAGATTGATGGGAGAGGGCCCAGTGTTGTGGAATATTAATTGAAGATGTATTACATTTGTTTATGCTGTGAAACATTTGCTTAATGATGCAAAGGTGTGTTGTATTCTTTTATGTTGCATTTGTTTAACTCTGTGAAGCTGTGTTACTTTGCCTGTCTAAAATACCTGATTGAGCTAATAAAGAGTTGAACAGCTATGAAGCATTTCAATGGCATTTGTGGGCCCTGGTGTTTGTGTGTTCACTCGAGGTCAGGAAGAAAGTAGCTGAGACCATGCCCATGGCTCCGCATTCCCTGCCTGGGCAGGTGCTGGGATCAGATCTACTAGGCATGCACAAGCAGGAGAGCATGGCTATTCCTACTGCCATACACAGAGATGTTTCCAGGCTGTGCAGTGCTCTGCATAGCAGATTTGGCTGTTATTCAGATAAAAAGGGTTTATGTGCTGTACACTCATTCTTGGGGTTTGAGTGCTGAGTGTAGATTCTGCCTTGCCCCAGTGCTAGCATTGGTGGTGATTCCACCATTTTAAAAGTGGAGAGAGAGGCAGAGCCAGCCTCCCGTGCAGCTGCAACCAAGCTGCTTATCATTTAAAAAAAGCTTTTCAAGACAGTAGAGAATTACAGATTGGCACCCACATAGCCAACTAAACCCACTTAATACCTGAGAGAGTTTAAAAAGGAATTCTAGACATAAAAATACAGAGTTTAACACAGCTTTTTGCTGTTTGCTGGTGGTGTGCTGCAGCTCCTTTAAGAGAGATTTTCATGATTTAGCCCTAGCAGGAAAAAAAAAAAAACACGGCCATTTTAAAATATCAGCTTTCAGGGCTATGCTGCCAGCAGAGTGACCTCTGGCTCTTTTGGGAGATGGAGCATTTGAGTGGGGTTTGTGAGCAGCATGCTGCAACTTGCTTGATGGCAACATGGACCAGCTTTGTGCCTGGAAGTATGGCAGTGTGCATGGCTCAGAGGTGCAAGCAGCTCTGCCATGCTGGACTGGGTGGGGCAAGCAGACAATACCAGTACTGTATGTAGCCTAGTAACATCACAGCTTAGATTCTTAAGTGCTTAGTATTTTAAGAAGCATTTCTTCTGGTCAGAAAATAATTACAGATATGCAATAAAGACAAATCAATGGATAAATGTACATAGACTTGGAAGAGAGAAGAAAAGAGTATAGAGTCATAAAAGAAAGTTAATGCTTTAAAAAAGGGTAAAGTCTTTAAAGAGACAGAGTACAGATGGTCATAGATAGGAGTAAAGAAAAATAAGCCACGTAAAGATGGAAAATTCACAGAGAACCTGGATTATGTATATTATTGTGTTTTCTTTGAATTTTTTGACTGTGAAGGAGGCAAGTACAGAGAGACATTTTATTGTATGGGCTGCTAAGCTAAGCCAGGATGTATATTATAAAGGTATCTTGACTTCAGAATAAGGATAAGTTGCTTTAGAAAAGAGGCTCTTCTTTTGTTTCCACAGAGGATGAAAACCTGTGGATTGCTTCCAGACTGGTATGGTTTGATAGACCACACTCCCTGAAAGGTTGCTGGGAACACTCTCAAAATATCACTTCGCCCAACTGCTGTCTGAGATGAACCTAGCACACAGGATACACCATGAAAGACCTGATTAACAGCACTGGTGTAGGAGGTCCTTCTATATCTGTATTGATTTCATTGGTCGAATAAAGAAGCTGCCTTGGCCTTTTGATAGGGCAGCTCTTAGGTGGGCAGAGTACACAGAACAGGAGGCTGGGAATAAGGGAAGTGAGGCAGACATCATGCTTCTCCTGCCCAAGACAGACGTTGGTTAGACTCATGCTGGTAAGCCATGACCTCATGGTGAACACAGATTAATAGAAATGGGTTAATCAAGATGTGAGAGTTAGCCAACAAGAGGTTAGAGCTAATGGGCCAGGCAGTATTTAAATTAATACAGTTTCTGTGTAATTATTTCACGGCTAAGCTAGGCAGGGGGTGGGACAGAGCCCACAGCTCTTCTTACAACACAGCAACCCCCAAACAGCAGGAAATAATATGGACGAATCTATGCCCATATTCCCAAATGCTGTCTTTAATTGTTTACTTACATTTAAAGAGGGATATGATATAAATATAAATAAATTGCGTTGTTATGGATCTTGGTTTATTGATTAAAAACTTAAGGTCAATTTTGTTGCGTGTATATTTCTGATCTTGATTAAGGTATTATGATTGTGTATTTCATTTAACAAATGTAATGTATAATTAAGAAATATAGCTTAATAGATAATCATTTATAATAGTCAAGATTGTAGTCATGTTAGTTAGATTTTCTAGATGTATAGAGATATATTTCAGTTAGTTAGATATTCTTCAAATCTTTCAGAGACCTTCAGAATATGGCATTTAAAATGATTTAAGAACTTAGGACTTTTCATGACAATGAGACATGTCTGCTCCTGGCAGCACCAATTACTTCAAGAAAAAGATGGGCATCAGAGAGTCTCCTTAGCCATTTGGACAAGAAACTACTCCTGCTTGAACTGCTTGACTGGACATGCAGAACCCACAGAGAAATGACTGCTGAACTTGCCTAAAGGTGTGATGTTTCTGTGGGGTTCATGCTTCATAAAAGACTCTAGTAGACATTCTGCAGAACACAGAAGAAAGTGACTAGCAAACTGCCAATATAGGCTGAACTGTCAATGAAATTTCCTGCTCCATGGAAAAGTTTGCTGAATACTATGGGCCTGGGGGCTGAAGATGGATACTCCAATAATACAGAAGAACTTTGAGTGACTGTCCAGGCAGCAAGATGTCTCTGTCATTTCTAGAGTTTT
>NW_004949148.1:1232340-1241420 GCF_000317375.1 Microtus ochrogaster
TTCTGTAGGCTCTGCTCGTTGACCTAGATTTTCCCTATCAAACTGGTCCTCCATTTGTGTTTTCTTCCTTGCTTCCATTTCAGTTTTCAATTCTTGAACTGTTTCCATTACCTGTTTGATCGTTTTTTTCTTGGTTTCCCAGGGTATCATTTATGCATTTACTCATTTTTTCAAACTTTTTGTTATATTTCTCATCCATTTCTATAAGGGCATTTTTTACATGTTGTTTAAGGGACTCTATTGCTTTCATAAAGTCAATTTTTTCCATTTCTTCTGTGTTAGGGTGTTCAAGTCCTTCTGTTATAAGATCATTGGGTTCTGGTGTTTTCATGTTGTTTTTCAGATTGTTGGGTGAATTCTTGCCTTGGCGCCTGCCCATCTCCTCCTATCGATGCTACCTAATGGGTCTTTTAAAACAGGAACAGGTTTTCCTGCTGGCCAGGGGCCCCGCTTACAAAATGCCTTCTCTCAGTTTCCTGGGTCCCGCCGCTGGCCAAGATCTCTTTCACCACTCAGAAAAGTCTTCAGGACCAGGACCAGGCTCCCTGTTAGCCAGGAACCTAGCCAACAAAAAGCCTACCCCTCTGCAGGCCAGCCACCAAAACAGAGAAACTCCCGCTGCTGTCTGCCCCAAGCTCTCTATCCAGCACCCAAACAGGCTAAACTGGGTGATCCTGTGGCCCCGCGGAAGGGAGGGGGAGTGAAGGAGGCCCCTGGGCGCAAGCTGCAATATGCCAGGGAGAGAGAGGTCGCAGCAGAGGAGGAGCAGCCCCAGCAGAGGGGACCAGCCATTGCAGGCTAACCGGGGGGTCAAGGGGGTTGGGAAATACCCCCGTTCCGTTTCCTGTGTCCCGCCACGGGCCAAGAACACTCTCCCCACTCAGGCTCGTCTTCAGGGACAGGACTAGGCTCCACGTTTGCCCATGGACCTCACCAATAAAAGGTCTACCACTCTGCAGGCCAGGCCCCCAAAAACCTACTTGATTTAGTTGTAGTGTGGCAATCTGCTCTCAGTGTGGGCTTCACTGTTTCAGGCTTGGACTATCCCGCATCTGTGCGCGCTGGTCTATTATATCCTTCTGAAGTCTTTGAACTTCAGAAGTTGGAGTTGAAGAATAGATAGATAGTTATAGTTATGGTTTTTCTTAGTTATGATAAAAGATAAAGTAAATAGACATATTGTAACTGTAATTCTTGCTTGATACCTGTTTTGTTACATGTAATTTTACTATGTTAAAGCTAAAGCTTTCTTTTTTATTTAAACAGAAAAGGGGAAATGGTGTGGATCGTCCTTCTGTCTATGTGTTGTTTTGGTTGGTTAATGAATAAAGGAACTGCTTTGGGCCCATAGCAGAGCTCTAGGTGAACAGAGCTAAGTGGGGGTGGGGATTAAACAGAATGTTGGGAGGAAGAAGGTGGAGTCAGGAGACACTATGGAGCCACTGCCAGAGTCAGACATGCTCGAACTTTGCTAGTAGGCCACAACATCATGGTGATACACAGATTAATAGAAATGGGTTAAATTAAGATGTAAGAGTTAGCCAATAAGAAGTTAGAGCTAATGAGCCAAGCAGTGTTTTAATTAATACAATTTTCTGTGTGGTTATTTCAGGGCTAAGCTAGCCAGGAGGCCAGGACAAAAAAGTGGGCCCTCTCCCCTGCCACAGGCCCAGTGTTGTAGAATATTAATTGAAGATGTGTTACATTTGTTTATGCTGTGGAACACTTTTTAATGATGCCTAGATGTGTTGTACCCTTTTATGTTGCATTTGTTTAACAATATGAAGCTGTGGTACTTTGCCAGTCTAAAATACATGATTGAGCTAATAAAAAGCTAAACAGGCCATAGCTAGACAGGATAGGGATGGGTAGGGCTGCCAGGCAGAGAGAATAAATAGAAGGAGAAAAAGATTAGAGGAAGAAATAAGAAAGGAGAAGGCAAGGAAGACATCATGGGCAAGCCACCCAACCACGGCCAGATATGGAGTAAGGAAAGAAAAGATATACAGAAATAGAGAAAGGTAAAAGACCAGAGGCAAAAGGTAAATGGGATAATTTACAAAAAGCTGGCTAGATATAAGTCAAGCCAAGGCTGGGCATTTATAAGAAAGTCTTCATATGATTATTTGGGAGCAGTGTCCCCCCCCCAGAATAAAAATAGTAAAAAACAAAAACCAACAACATTTTGGCAAACCAACATGGGGCTCAAATTTCCATGGGGCATAATAAAGCTTTAAATCTCTGAAGAAACTCTGTCTTACAACAGAGCACTTAAACAGCCCTTTCCACACCGAATAGAAATAAATAAATAAACTAAGTAAAAATACTTGCCACAGTGCAGGACACTACCATTCCAGAGTTGGGGGTTGAATGCAGTCCTGGTGAAACACACCTCCACTCAGGCCATGAGCTTTATGCTTGGATCTCATGACTGCAAAGTGGGCAGAGCCAGCTGCCAAAGCTGCACGATGTCCTACCCATGCCACTTAGCAGTTTCTGCTCACACAGACAAAAAGACTACAGATACACAGTAAAGATAGATCGAGATAAGGAAAAAAAAACCCTCTAAACAGGTTCCAATGTGTTTTACAATGTGCATACGCTTGAGAAAGAAAAAGGATATAGGTAGTCATAGAAAGAAATGAATATTTAAGAAATAATAGTAAAGTCTTTAAAGACAGTAAAAAGTAATATAAAACAAAAATCCATGCAACAATGGAAAATAGACAGGGAGTCTGGGTGTTGTATAGTATTGTGTTGATTTTGAATTTTTGAATGCTGATAGAGCAAATGACAACCTCTGACAGACATGGGATTGTGAACTGGACTACTAAATTAAGCCAGACTATATGCTTTAGGAATGCCTTAACTTTAAAATGGAAATAAAATATATATTTGTAAAATGAAAACTAAAAAAAAATGCATTGCTTTGGAGAAGAGGTTTTGGAGGTTTTGCTTTTGTTTTCACATAAAACAAGAGGTTGTGGATTCCTTCAGAGTTGATATGTATCAGGTTTGATGGCGGAAGACCTCCTGAAACTTAATACTTGCTATCTATCAACAAAGGTTACTGCTGGTCTTCCCAGGACTTGGCCATTATCTCTATTTTCTCAAGGATCCCTAAAGATGCCTTCACCCACAAACAACAGGAAGCATTTTCAAGAAAATGGCACCCACGTTACCAAGAGATGGGATTTCCAGGCAGAGGGAATGAATAGGATGAGATAAAGAGAAGAGGGGGGAGCAAGAAAAAGAAGAGGAGGATGTCAGCAGCCAGCCACCAAGCAACACAGTCAGACATAGAATAAGAAGGAAAAAAAGATATATGGAAATAGAGAAATGTAAATGCCCAGAGGCAAAAGGTAGATGGGATAATTTAAGAAAAACTGGCTAAAAATAAGCCAGATGAAGGCCAGGATTTATAAGAAAGAGTTAGTCTCTGTGTGATTATTAGAAGCTAAGTGGTGGACCCTCCCTCCCAAAAAAGTAAAAAAGAGTAAAAAAAAAAGAGAGAGAAAGAAAGAAAGAAAGAAAGAAAGAAAGAAAGAAAGAAAGAAAGAGAGAAAGAAAGAAAAAGCTCAACCCATGGTGGTTGGGATCATCCTGGACACCTGGACAGGTGGTCCTGGGTTCCATAGGGAAACAGACTGAGCCAGTCAGTAAGTAGCATGTAGTAATATGAGCGGTGGAGCTGCGTCCCCAGCACCCCGGCTGCCTGTCTAGCTTATGCCCCGAAATAATTACACGGACACTGTATTTTTTTAAGCACTGCTTGGCCCATTTCTATCTAGCCTCTTTTAGGCTAACTCTCGCACCTGGACTAGCCCATCTCTAATAATCTGCTGCAGCCCACAAGGTGGCTTACCAGGGAGATTCTAGCCTACGTCCATCCTGGGTTGGAGCTTCATCACGTGTGCCTCAGAGAGCAGAGCTCTTGCCTCTGCCCGCAAGAGTGGAGCATCGTGTCTCTCTGAGGCGTCTGCCCCCGAGAGGAGAGCTGTCGAGTCTGAGCTCACTTCCCCTTCCTCCTAGCATTCTGTTCTGTTTACTCCTCCCACCTGTGTTTTAACCTATCAGGGCAAGCAGCTTCTTTATTTAATTAACCAATGACCTTCCTCCATCAGTAGCACTTCTTCATGGCCTCTGCATCAGGTCCTGCCTCCAGGTTCCTTTCCTATTTGAGTTCTTGTCCTGACTTCCTTCAGTGAGGAGCAGTGATATGGAAACTTAAGCCACATAAATCTTTTTCACCCAAGTCATTTTTGGTCATGATGTTTCATCACAGCAATTATATCACCAACTAAAACCAGAGCTTGATGAATAGTAACAGCAACAGCAACAGCATATTTGCTGGTGGAGCATATTTCCCCGTGTGAGGATACAGATAGTATAGCATGGAGAGACATGGAAAAGAAGCTAGAAAGGATGCTCAGGAAAGGTCCATTACTGGCACATAGAACATGAAAAGAGCACTTAACAAACATTCGTTTCCATCCATTACAATTCTTTTTCCATTTTACCTTACTCCTACCTAGAAATGTGTAAAGAATTCTGTCCTTCAAGAAGCTTCCATCTTCTTTCCCAGGGTGGATATTCTCAACCCATCAGTTCTATGATTTCCCTTCAATGTTTTATGTGTGACTTACTACTACCTTAGTATACGTTTCTGAGACACCCAAGACATTCTTGGTCCAGATTCATATGTCTGCCTCTCAGTAATGAATGCCAGCACTTGGGAAGCTAAGGTAGGCGGGTTGCAAATTCCAGGTCAGCTTGGGCTACATTGCATTCTTCAGATCAGCCTGGACAGATTGAGACTTTGAAAGAAAAAAAAAGGTAAGGAAGGGAATAAAGGACGGAAGAAGGGAAGAAGTAGGAATCATCCTACTGTTTAAGTTGTAGAAATGTGCTTCTTAAAACATTTCCATGACAACCTTATTGAAATGCAATTAATATAGCAGTACAGATAAAGTAGCAAGTTTCCTAAGCTGGATCATAGGCCACCCAGGCAGCCTCAAATAGAGGCCCTGTTTAACTCTGGCCACCAACCCTATACAGAATCCAAGATCTTTGCTTGGGTTCTAGATGTAGATAGACTTCTGATTCCAGACTTAGAGATTTAATTTAAGTTTCGAAAAATCTCTCAAGCTAGCCAAAGATAGATAACTTAACTCTAACCATAAAATGAATCTCTTTTTTGGCCACACTCCAAATTTTTAACCCTTAGAAAATTGAGTTCTTAGACCTAGTCACATACAAACTACCAAAATGTGACCCACTTACATCTGTAACTGCTGAAGACAAAATTTCTAACCCTCACCTAATTGTAATCTAACTATTGTCATCAAATCTGAATCCAATGTAGTATCAGACATAGCCCCTAAACTTGCCCCCAGGCTTAATGACTACTTAAGTTACAGATTGACCTAACTTTGGAGTATAGTCAACATTACACACACACACACACACACACACACACACACACACACACACACACACACACACACAATGAGGGCTCAGCATGATACTAAGTAAGAGCTACCCTGAGCACACACTGACTTTCTAACTCAGTCACATCCTGAGATCTGATCCTGGAAACTAAACCAGCTACAATTTCCACAGACTTAGCACTAACCAGAACATAACTCCAACCCTGGCAAGAGAATGACTGACTACTAAACTTGGACTCAGACAGTGAGGAAAACATGTACAAAAACCAAACTCTAAACTTGGCCTAAGACTGCTGTGATGATTGCCAAGAAGTGTAACTCAATCTTCTATAAAATCTGACGATATATTCTGACTCACACAAGGCTTGAATATGGCTGCAGACTCAGAGTTAACCTTATTCAAATAGAAAACTCAAACCTAGTTATAAAGGAGCTAGTAAATCTGACCATGAAACAATTGCCTTAGGGTAGTCTGAGCCCTATCCCTGGCCACTGATTTGTCTCCTAAACATTAAATCTCAAACTGCTCATAGGCTGCATTCCAAACTTTGACCACAGGCTAAATATGTAACTCTTATCATAGACTGAATTTATAATCTTACTTTCCAACCTGATCTTTCAACCTGAAAGTAAATCTAACTCTCACTCTCATCCCACCCCACCCCATGTTCATTAAAATAGCTAATGAGCAATCTTGCCTCTTTAAGTTGGAAAGAACCCTATTTCTGGATAAATATTAGTTCCAGAGTCGATCTGAACTTTAACAAGCCATAGCTTTAACCTTGACCCTAGTCATAGAAGAAAGAGTAGCAGAATCTAAATTGCTTGTCAGAACTGGGATGGGATTGAACAAAAACTTTAAACATGACTTAAGTACAAACCTGACCAAGATAGACAAACATGTCTCATAATCTGAGCCTGAAACCTACCAACAGATCCTATTCTGTACCTGACTACTAAGCTCTATCACTGGCCACATTCAGAGCACTGACCTGAGATGAAGCCTTTAAACCCTGCCCATAGTTGGAGACCTAAAAATCAAGCTCCATTTGTGGCTATAGAATGATTGCTAACACTAGTAGGCTAAATCAAAACCTGCTTCACATTACTAAAATGGCCAAGACTGACTGCTAATATTCATTGTAGAGTTTTAAGTCCGTAAATAAAAGTCATCCTATTTGTGGCCACAGACTAAGTTCTAGCACTAGTTAAAGATTGAGCAATCTGTCTGGCTACAAACCTGTCCCTAAATTGGGGATAGAAGCACTCATGAGAACCATCAGCACAAACTGAACTCTAATACTGATACCTGCATTCCTGCTACACTGATGAGAGCTTAAGTTTGTAACTGATAATGGGGCATGAATACTGTGAACTCTAACCAAGCCAGTAGGTTGATTCCCAAAACCTCACTATAGCAAAGTTTCTCAACTTGAATTCAAGCTGTACCCTATTGCTTTTAAATTCTTATTCCAGCCTTACCCGTAGACTGACATGAAACGTCACTGTGCTGAAAACACAAACAAACAAACTACTGACTCCTTTAGCTCTGAAAGTCTTCTACACATACACCTTACCCTGAGTATTGCTAACTCCAGAATCCTGGTGAAAGTTTAAATAGATAGCATGACCTTTAGCACTCAGTAAACAAAACTATAGATAATGTCAAAGTGGAGGCACTACCTCCACAGTCTAGAGGCCTGTGACTGTTAGAGTTGTCAACTTGACAGAATGAGTGCCTGTGTGACATTGTCTTAATTTTGTTAGTAGAAATGGGAAGACTTGCCCACTATTCCCTACTTGGGATCCTGGATAACACATAGGTGGAGAAAGAGGACTGAGCAGTATGCACAGTTTCATCCAATTCTGCTTCCTGATTATTAGTGTGATTTGATCAGGAGCTTTAAACTTTTGTTGCCTTGACTTCACCTGAACAGTGAGCCACAATAAATATCCTTTCTCCCTTGAATTGTTTTTATCAGAGCAACAGAAAAAGAGACTAACTCAAAGACCAAATAGAAATGAAAGAGGTCATAGTTATGAAGTCATACTTTGTCCACTGAATGAAGACCAATACTAGCCACTGAAACACTATTCCTGACCGGTGTAAAATCTTAACACTGACTAAATTCAGAAATCATAATTTGAACATAGCCAAATATGTACTTCCAATCCTGTTCATATTTACAGTTGATATCCTAGTTACAAACTCATGTAGTCCATAGATAAAACATTAGCTGTGATTTAAGAACTCCAGGACACTCCTTTGGTTTTGGTGTAATTTGTCATCTGAAAGTCCAAATGTAAAAGGTGTGATTTCCCCAAAGTGACAGTACAAGGAAGTTGAGGTCTTAGAGAGGTCCTTGGTGGTCTGTACAAAGCTGGTCTACAGACTGAGTCCTGGTGACAATCTAAGAATCATGGCTTTTACAATGAGGTGTAACCCAGGCCATTCTGGAGTACTGTTCACCTCAGAATGAGGTTTAACATTAATCAAAAATGCATCTTGGTTCATGGGCTGAAATATGATCATAACTTTGGAGCCTAATATTGGTATCGAGTTGAATAGTAATATTTGCTTTATGGCTCACTACCATGGATCCACACTAACCTATAAATATAGCTGTAGTTCAACAACAACTTATACTGAGGCAAAATTTATGTCAAACACATTTCACATTATAAACCTAAATCTAACTCTGACCTGATGAGGTTTATACTGGCTCTGTCTGTAAAATTTTGAAAATTTCCATATTAACTGATCTCTGAATCCATTCAGCATTATTTGGCAGTATTTCAGAAATGGGCCACTATTTCATAAATTTTCACTGCTATACACCAATAGGTCAAAGAGTATCCTAACCATGAGCCAAAGTCTATCAGCTTTCAACATATGAATAGTCAAGCAGGAAGTGTTGGTATGGTGACCAATGAGGATGATGGAAAGGAAAAGGATGGAGTTAGGACTCACCAGCCAGACACTGAGGAAGCAGGAGATTAGCATGCCATGCTAATAAAGGTATTGTCATGTGGCAGAGAGCAAAAAAGAAATATGGGTTAACTTAAAGTGTAAGAGCTAGTAACAAGCCTGAGCTATCGGCTGAGCATTTATAAGAAATATTAAGCCTCTGAATGCTTGGCGGGTAGGAGAGAAACTTCTGCTTACATATATATGTATAATATATACATATTATATAATATATGTATACATATACTTAGGCCAAGTAGTATTTATGTGCATATGTACATATATGCAAGAATATATACACTATATACCTATACCTATACATATTCTAGATGTATCTACCATATCTCTATTTATATATGTCATATGTAAATCATATTATATATATATATGTGTGTGTGTGTGTGTGTGTGTGTGTGTATCCATTGATCTTGCTCCTTTACAGAGCCCTAACTAATATACTGTCCTATTTGTATCCCCTTTATCTACCTCTCTTGTCTTATTCTTATTGCTCAAACTAAGATTCCAAGAATAGGGGGTGTATGAACATCCTTGTCTGTTGTATTACTTTTGTGGAAATGCTTCCAATTATCTCCGATTAGCATGATGTTGACTGCGGGTTTTTTGTCATTACCTTTATTTTTATTTTTTTCTTTTCTCTTTTT
>NW_004949148.1:1241939-1244088 GCF_000317375.1 Microtus ochrogaster
TTCCTTCTTCATTTCTGCCCTTTCTTTTTTTGGTAAGGGATATTTATCTGGTTTTAGTATACTGTTAATACTGCTTTTATAAAAATAATTTAGTAGTGTTCTTTCCCTTTCTATTTTATGGAATGATGTGAGGAGTATTGACATTAGTTTTTCTTTGATGGTCAGGTAACATTCTATGTTGAATCCATCTGGTCTTGGACATTTTTTTATCTGGGAATTTATTATTACTGCTTATATCTTGTTTGCTACTATGGGCCTCTTTATATTATTTCATCATGGCTTAAGTTTGGTAGGTCATATATGTCTAGAAGTTCATCCATTTCTTTTAGATGTTTCTTTTTCGTGGAATATGAATTTTTAATGTCCTCATGATTCTCTGAATTTCCTCATTGTCCGTTGAAATGTCTCCCCCTTCATCTCTAATTTTATTAATTTGGGTCTTATTTCTCTTTCAGTTGATTAATTTGCAATCCCACAAAGTTTGTTGGTTTTGAAACAGGTCACAATATGTGCTCTTGACTGGCTTGGGACTCACTATGTAAACCAGGCATGCTTTGAATTCCTAGAAGCCAACCTGCCTCTGTAATCTGAGTGCTGGGGAAGATGTGCACCACCACACCTGGCTTTCAGTTTTCTTTTGCTTTAAATATAGGCCCTTAGCACTATAAAATTTCTTTTTAGGCCTCCTTTCATTGTGTGCTATAGATTTTAATATACTGTATTTCCATTTTCAATCAATTTTAATAATTTTCAATTTTTCTTCTTGAGTTTTTTTCTTGACCTAATTATCATTCAATAGTGTGTTTACTTTCCATGAGTTTGTGTGATTTTTATTGCTATTGATAGCTAACCTTATTACACTGTGGTTCAATAAAATAGAGTATGTTATTTCAATTTTCCTTTTTAAAGACTTGTTAACAACATCTAAAATGTTAATTTTGGAATAATATCCATGGGCTGCTGGAAAGAATATGTAATCTTTAGTCTCTGAGTGTAATATTCTGTAGGAATCTGTTTGGTCTACTTGATTTCTGATATCATTTAAACTCGAGTTTCTCTATTTCGTTTTTGTCTTGATGAACTGTCTGTTGGTGAGAGATGGGTACTGAAGTCACCCACCATGGAAGCATTGGCATTAATCTGTGCTTTTAGATCTAGTGTGTGTTTTATGAAGTTGTGTCTACCTTTGTTTATCCACTCATTTATTTATTGCCCGTAAATGATATTTTCTTAAAGATAGATAAATTACTTACTATTGCAGATGTATTGTGTGTGTTAGAACCTATAGCTTTATATCAGTACATGGCACTGAAGCCCAGTGAGCTTCACCGTCAGAATGCAGGTTCACTGCCTATTAGTTTAAAAGATTGGTTTCTTCTGGGCTATCCCATATCACATTTTCATATTTAGTTATGATAAGTTCTAAGGGAAAATATAATTCCCAATTAGAAGTATGCGGTTTTTTATTCTTTATTGTTTTAATTTAGTTATAAGTTTTCCCTTCTTCCCCTCTCACCTTTCGCCTTCTACCCTGTCCCACATGCTCCAAATTTACTCAGGAGTTCTTATCTGTTTCTCCTTCCTAGGTGGATCCTTCTATTTCTCTCTTAGGGTCTTCTTTGTTGTCTAGGTTCTCTGGGCTTGTTATTTGTTGCTCTCAGTGTCTGAGAAGTACACAGTTTTTTTTTTAAATGACTCTAATAAATGGCAAACTTTGACGGGTATTTAATTTTAATTAATTAATTAATTAATTAATTTGGTTTTTCGAGACGGGGTTTCTCAGTGTAGCTTTGGAGCCTGTCCTGGAACTGGTTCTTGAAGACCAAGGTGGCCTCGAACTCACAGAGATCTGTCTGCCTCTGCCTCCCAAGTGCTGGGATTAAAGGTGTGCGCCACCACAGTTTAGCTTTAATTTTTATTTTTGAGACAGCCCTGACTGTCCTGGAACCACTGTCTAAATCAGGCTGGTATTTAACTCACAGTCATCTGTCTGCTTCTGCCTCCAGAGTCCTGGGATTGAAGGTGTGAACCACCAATGCCCAGAGTTAAAATTTTAAGCTTAAAAACGGATCTCTGTGAGTTCGAGACCAGCCTGGTCTACAAGAGCTAGTTCCAGGACAGGCTCCAAAACCACAGAGAAACCCTGTCT
>NW_004949148.1:1244188-1245451 GCF_000317375.1 Microtus ochrogaster
ACACACACACACACACACACACACACACACACACACACACACACACACACACACACGGTAGCACGTGTGTTTAAATATGTGTCTCAAGAGGCTTAAGCAGTAGGATCCTTAACTCACGGCTTCTTCTAGGCTAGATAGTAGCGTTTTGGCTGAAAAACAAAACAAAACAAAAAAATCAACCATACTTAGACTTCAGTGAGAATGTCAAATCATAACACAATGTGAACTTAGACTTTCTTCAAAACATAAGCATTTTAAAAGCATTCAAAAGAGTCTAGAACATTAGTTTGCCTCAGCAAGCACTTTATACTCTAAGCTAGTCTGAGGGGCCATGCACATTAAACTACAATACCCAGACTACTCTCCTGTAGCCGACCTCAAGGAATTGGCGGAAGCTTGGTGTTAGAAGAATTATGGGTGTCTAGAAGAACTATATTGACTTCATCTCCCACAATCCACTGGCATCCTTTGACCCTTTCCACCAATGCCAAGATTGCATGGTTCCGAGAAAGAATAGTATCCAGTTACTTTAAACTACATTTCCCATGAGGAAATGCGCTTAGGCCTTAGACTTTCCTGTGATCAGTAGCCAATGGGAAAGGCCTCTGTAGCCACCCAGTAGATTAGAGTCCAGCCATTGGCCCCCATTGCTTGGCCTAGGCCGGTTAGCAGAAGGTACTGAGTTGGGAAGACAGTTGTGGGGCTTGCGGTGCTGCAAGGGCACTCCGGGTCCAGGAGCTTCCGAGCGGACCCGATTTTCCGCGGATGTTTAAGGAGTAGAGCTTCCGTAGCCGGGGAGCCGGAGGTCAGCGAGGCAGAAAGCCCGAGTGGCAGTGGCCGGGGACTGTGGGACCGAGGGGGCCTTGGGAGGAGGGTGCTTCCGGGGCTGCCGTCTTTGGCGCCTAACTCCGCCCAGCTCTGCCACTTCATGGGTGGGGGATGTCCGTGGGAGTCAGGGAGTGGGCACCAGGTGTTGGAGCAGCCAGGAGAAAAACACGAACCCCCCCCCCCTTTTGTTTTAGTTCCTACCACCACTCTCCCACACACCTCTCAGCATTCAGCATGTGCTCCTTCATAGCTGTTTGGACCGAGGGAGTCTTCATTAAGTGGCAGCTGGACTCTCTCTCTCTCTCTCTCTCTCTCTCTCTCTCATCTTTTAGTGTTCTTACTTCTGAACTCCTACTTCCATTAAAGAACTGGGTTAAATACTCAAAGGTGTAAGTGACAAAAGAACCAGTATTTTACAGGTTACAGACAAGGTCT
>NW_004949148.1:1245551-1251316 GCF_000317375.1 Microtus ochrogaster
AAATTCCTTGCTATACCTAAGGCTTGATTTTCTGTCCGTTTCAGCTTCCTGATGATGAGATTTTTAAAAAATCCACCTATCTCTCTTACTGGTCCTCTTCAACCAGTCATTGGAGTAGAAAATGTGTTCAATTTCCAGAAGGGATAGGGAGCAGAAGGAAAGAAACTTACTTTTGATGAATGTATAATTAAGGTTCAGTCCAGTGTTCTGCTAGAAGGGCAATTGGACCTATTAAAAAACGTGGAGCATTTTAAAAGCTTCCAACGAAGACTAGTCAGCACCAGTGTTGCTAAACAATTAATGGGTTCACTGTCTACAAACACAGTAGATGTGAAACACACTGCATTAATTATTGCATATTACAAATGCGTGCAAAAAGTGCTCAGGGCTTAGTGGAAAGGCATATAGATAGGAGGGAGAGGGTGATTTGTGAAAGTTAGAGCCTAACTCAGAACTTGTTGGAGTCTTGACATTTACCCTTCTTTTAGATCAATCCTAGTAAGCTTTGTGGAGGGGGTCACCTTTAATTTGGGCTCCCATGGAATAAAGGAAATTTGAAATGAGCAAAGGTGGAAAGATGCTTTGTAATACAGGGGTTGGCAACTAAGAAGAAGGCATAGAAAAGGGGGTGACGGGGCACATCTGATTATATAAGAGCTATCAGCAGGGATATATCGGGAGATAGTTTTTGGGATCATAGTAACATGAGAGATTGAAGGATGTACAGAGTTTGAATTTTATTCTGTATTGAATAAAATTAAGATTGAAAAATTAAGACTGGGTGATTTTCCTTTTCATCCTAGGGGAACCTGATTTGAGGTCAATTCTCGGAGAACACAAAGAAGTGTGGTGGTATGTTCCAGGTGTGACTTTAATGTAACTAGAAGGAGAAACTTTTGTTTTGCAGATGTTTTGTTTGTGACTATTCTTAGCCACAACCTGTACTTGTCAATTAGAAGGCAAAGTGCCATAAATATTTTCTTAAGAGATGAGTTTGCTGTCCTTGTACAGCAAATTATCCGGATTGCAATCTTATTGAGCTCACATAATATCCCAGGCTTCATCATAAGCCCTTTGTTATATTATCTGAGTGTCTTATAAAGTTTGTACAATTTTTTCCATTTTTTTTTCTCTAGAAGAAGAAACTAAAATGCAGATTTTAAGCCCATAGATTGGAGGTAATTGAGGTAGAGTTTCAGTGTCCAGACTTCTGGCTTGAAAACCCATGCTCTTTCCCCCGTGGCTTCCAAGTCCTGATGTGCATTTTTGTTCTTGATTTTCCAGTTGTGGCAAGGGAAGATTACTGTAAGGTACAATTGGCCATCCTGGAAGAAACCCAAATGAGTCATTTTGCATTTCTATATCAGTGTTTTTGCTGTAAAATAGTTGCCAATACCAAATTTGCTTAACTGCTGTTATAACCATAGTTGATTATGTCTGCCAAAATTATAGTCAATATATCATTTTCTAAATTAGATGATTCTGTACGAAAGCTATGTCCTACCTCTAAGCCATTGAATTCTAGACAGTTCTTTGCATTTTATTTTATTTCAGCTTTTTCAAAGGGGAGCCAGGATACTAGATGTCCTTTGTGACCTGAGCACACATTAAGTGTAGAAGATGCAAGAAAGTACAAGGTCCTGAACCCTCACTGGGTCCAGGGGACCACAATTCTGAGATACCATAGAGTAAAAAATTGTGGGAGAACAGAAACAGGTACAGCATTGTGGTAGGATAGAGGAAAGAGTGGCTAACCAGAGAAAGAGAGAGAGAGCTGGGAATTTTGTGCGGAGGTGGCATGATAAATAATTCTTGAAGGGTAATGAATTTGGCAGGCAAAGAAAGGTAGAGAGGAGCCATTGGAGATATAGGAATCAGTCTGTAAGAGATGTGTTTATGGTAGAGTGGGCGTGGCTTTTTCTAATGTGAGCAGTTCATCCTAGCAGGGTCCTGAGACTGAGACAAGGAAGGTTCAAGCAAAGTATGCTGCAGAATTTTGAGAGTGCTTTTTGGAGAATCAACTGCAATACTAAGAAATATGAATGTGTTCCCACAGGCCCACTGACTCGAAATACCGAGCATGGACCAGCGGTAGTTACATTGTGCTTCCACTTCCAGTTCAAGTTTCATTAGTTGCATAGTTGGATGTATCTGATAAAAAAACTATTATCCATCAAACCTAAGGTTACATAGGATTTAATAAAAATACAAAATACACTAGTCTTAAGTTGGTTTAAAGACAAATACTAAGTAATAGTATGAATATATTAAATATGGCCAGGTTATATTCTCTTACACTTGGGTGTAAGAAATAAAGTTGTAGGCAGTAGGAAAAAAAAAGTCAACATTTTTAGGAAAAGAGAACCATGAGCAGATTTTCCCATTTGTAAGATAACAATGGAAAGGATGCACTGGAGGGAGGCTTGGTCAGTAGGGTGTTTCCTTCAGGGAGCTCATAAGTAGTGATGTGGGAGAGGAGGAAACAAACTTGAGAGATATTTTTTTTGTTAGGATTAGTAGTAATGGGTACATGTAAATATTATTTTATTAGTGTTTCCACTTGCTTGTTCTTTGTATTTTATGATGAGCATAACATTGCCAGGGCCTGCTATTGCCTACATTAAGGTGGCAATGTAGGGGAACTGGTACTGTTCAGGAGAGTGGGTTTGGGGAACTGGTACTGTTCAGGAGAGTGGGTTTGAGGAATTGGTACTGTTCAGGAGAGTGGGTTTGGGGAATTGGTACTGTTCAGGAGAGTGGATTTGGGTTATGCAAAAGCACCCCTTTTGCCTCACTGAGTGTTCCTAGAACCCTCAAAGTTCAATTAAAACATGAGTGTCTCTGGGAAGCCTTTCTAATAAACACTCCATATTTGCATGAATGCACACACAAGGCAAGGTTAGTATTTTCACTTCTGTAGGACCCATGCTACCTCTATTTCCAGATGAGATCATACTGTAGTATGCCAGTGGTTGTTTCTTTCTTAGTAGATTGTGAGCTCCTTGAGGGCAGGAATCACATCTCGTTCATCTCTATACTTAGAGTACTTGAGACAGTAGACATCTAATAGTCGGTCATTATATGACGAAACGTAACAAATATTCACATGGATGCAGCTATGGAAGTTGGTAGTACAGGATATTAACATTTTTTTGTTTGTTTATTGGCCGGGTGGTGGTGGTATATGCCTTTAATCCCAGCATTTGGGAAGCGGAGGCAGGTGGATCTCTGTGAGTTTGAGGCCAGCCTGGCCTACAAGAACTAGTTCCAGGACAGGCTCCAAAGCTACAGAGAAACACTGTCCTGAAAAAAAAAACAAAAATACAATCAATCAATCAATCAATCAATCAATCAATAAAATGTAAATTGACAGATATAGCAGTTTACCGAGTGTGCTACTTTTACTGAATATCACAATTCAAATGCTCACACTTTCACCATGTGTTCATTTTTAGACATTCGTGTTATCTTTTTCTTTCTCATAGTTTAAACCTATTAGGCCTGCTTTACTTCTCTTGACAGGATTTCTCCTTTCTTATTACTTTCTTAGGAAACATCTTCCTCTCTAGCCACCCGGTCCCTTTGATTATCTTTGCCATTAGTCTTAAATGCATCTTGTCTTGGTTAGGCACATTGGTAGTGGACTGATAATTTTAGTCTGTTCTTTTTTGAAAGGGATTTGCCAATATGAGTCAGCAATCCTAAAACTGAACATAGTCTTTAACCGATTCTCAACTTCTAGTGTTGTATTCTGAGGAAGCAATCATGCTTTCTAAAATTTAGCTCCCTGATACCCTAAAGCTGTTTATTATGACAAAAAGAGGGGAAAATGGCACCATAAATATCCAGTACGGGAAGTTGGACTGAAATCAATTGTGGATCATTAAGTAGCCACATCATTGGATGTTACCAAAGTATATTTCATGATGTGGAAACTCGTTTGAGATATATCCAGAGAAAATTCAGGCCATAAAACACCCAATATAGTGCAACAGATTCCAACTTAAACATATGTACAGATCTTATACATGTCACATAAATCTTTGTACTCACACAAAGGAAAATTACTGTACTGTTAAGTACACAATAGGGGTTTGCTACAAATGATAAGATTACATAATGACTTCTACTTTTTATCTTTTATGTTTATTGTCCTATATTTTCCAGGGGTACATTTGTTCCTTATTTTTAAAGATAATTCCATCATACTTTATTTTTTAATTTGGTAAGTTTATTTTAAAATAGTTATTCCTTGTCTACCACTATTGCCATTGCTTTCCTTTGGGGTGTGCTTACTAGCCAGCACAAATGCGTCATTTCTAGCCTAGATTTCTATTGCCTCTACACCAGCTCTCTTCCCATCTGTTTTACATAAAAAGGATTTTTTTTAATGAATCACAAATATGATTCTATTCAGCCTTCATAGACATAGTTCAAAGGTCGCTTTTTTTTTTTAGAATAATATCCAGATGATGAAAGCTTTGCAAATCAGCTGTACTTGGATCCATTTTCTCCTATAACTTGCTTGGATTTATAATCTTGGGATTGTAGGCTACTGTCAGGCAGATGTGAACTGTTTATAGTTGACCAAATGCTGATGTGGATTATATAGGCTGGTTGTTGTCAAACACACAAACTATTGGTATTTTATCATCAGAGCAAACATTAAATACATTCAGTAGTTGTTATTATTTTAAGCTGAGTGTAACAGAGAGGCAGAATTCTGTGAGTTAGAAGCCAGCCTGATCTACATAGCAAGTCCCTGTCTCAAAAAAATTACTGCTATTTTACAGATGGGGAAGACTAAGTGAAAGAAGAAAAGTTATCATAATAAGGGACTTTGTTAAGAAAAACCATTAACACCCTGCAGTGGCTCAGTGCTGTGTACTTTCCTGAAATACCTGTTGCTTTTCTCACTCTTTGTAGACTTAAAGTCCCTTGGCACGTTACATGTGATTACAGCGCAGCAAGAGCAGTCCAAAACTGACATAGTTTTACTATGCAATGTTTCACATTGTGTTAATTATAGAGATTTTCTTACTCACGTAACACTCCATGGAAGGGAGTTGGAATAGTTCCAGTTTCTCTGTGTTTCTTTCTTAAAAGTCTGTGCCTTTGGGAATGGGGATCCCAGCAGGAGGCTAGAGAAAATTGTGGTAGAATTGAGTGTACAAGAAGCAGAGCATGTCATGGGGGCCAATGTCATTGGCTATATTTTTTAAGTGCCATGTAAATGCATTTTTCAGCAGTCTATCTCTAGGGAAGACCTTGGTTGAATTATACAGTTAATCCCATTTACAGAATATAACCCATGAATGCACTATATTCTTGTGTTAAGTGATTTTAGGCATATGTAAGGGATTACCATAACGACATTTGTATGAATGTTGGATATCAAAATTTTCCTTACAAAAGTAGAGAAAAAAGTTGTCATACAGTCACTTAGTATCTTGTAGTGTGATTTCTTCATTTTTTCTTACAAATAATAAGCATTGCGCAAAAATGATCTTTAGGGACAGAAGTTATGAGTACCAATGATCTGGGAATGGAATAATATTTGCATAGACTACTATAGCCCTTTTAAACCCATTAGTTTTACAATTAACATGCCTATATACTAGTAAAAAAGAATCTGTAATTCTCCAGTTCAACATTGAAATTATAGTTAGGAATTCAAACTATTCGCTGAATTATTGCAGGCTTATTATGTGCAATTACTGTGCTAGACTCTGTACCAGACACTCATAAATACTCCTTTTAATGCC
>NW_004949148.1:1251416-1263777 GCF_000317375.1 Microtus ochrogaster
GAGAGAGAGAGAGAGAGAGAGAGAGAGAGAGAGAGAGAGAGAGATTAGAGAACGAACATTCAAAAACTGCTGAAAGAGAACACTGCAACGAGCAAGCCCATCATCTAAATGAAAATTTTACCCAGCTGATAATGGGGCTGTGTGCCAAAGGGGGTTATTTTTCTTTCCTTCTCTTCCCTCTGTGGGATCTAGGCAAAAGTGAGCTACCAGGTAGCCGATAAGCAAACGATGTACTTGCCTGTCTCTAAACAGTATTACCTACGGAAGGGTGGGTTCCCGCGGCTCCAGCGCAGCACAGGCTTGCTGGTGCTGTGAGAATTATGATTGTGTCAGCTTTTCCAGGGTTCCTGTCTCTGCTGCACAGATTTGGCAGACACCTCAGACAAATTTTATGTCTCTTAAATCTTCCTCAAGCAGGGCTTGGCCCTTAGATTTATATGTACAAAAAAAACCCCAAGTGTTTACCAGTTTGACATTTTTGAAGATCAAAACTGACTCAATTGTTTTTCTTTTTCTTTTCTTTTTTTTTTACTTCTGCAAACCACCTCAGTTTAGTCTAAAGAAAAGGCTAATTGCTTTGTCCTCCTTTTAAGAAGTAGCCCCAAGTACTCTTTAGCAGTGGCTGCTAATCATATACCTAAAGATTTACATTCCAGTCTTCAGCTTTGTTTCTTCTGTTTCTTCCCTCCAAAGTACGGCATTTTGCTGGCCTTTTTTTTTTCCTTTCTATACTTTACTGATAATAGCTTATAAAGCTTTGTAAGATGGAGACATAGTGAAATGCATTGGTGATATAAGGGATATAGGAGGAACAAAGTCAGTGTCTTGTTTTCTAGCTCTGTTTTTCTTCCATTTGTGATGTTTTGTTTAGTGGTCTCTTAAAAAAATACCGTTCCCTGGCATAATAATGATAGATGAGAATAAAAATTGGAGAATATTCAATGACTATCCATTAGCAGGGCTGGTCCAAAGACATCTGTAGGCAGAGCACAAATGAAAGTTTGGCTGTAATTCAGAGAAGCTGAAGCATTATATGGAGCATGTTATAGTAACAATATTGCTTCACTGGTGGACTGCATAACAAAGATGGGGAACTCCCTGGTAAGGCCCCCTCTCATCTGCTCCAGCTGCTCGTTTTAGCAACGACAACTGCCAGTGAGAATTGCCCGGGATGGAAACAATCCCACAAGAAGACCTCATGATATGTCCTTCTGCTCTTTCCTCTTCAGTTGTGTCCTCCACACGCTTCACTACTATTACATGGGCCGCATGGTGTTCCAATTTTCACATTTCAGGCGATGTCAAGGGCTGTGAAATAAATGTGTCATGAAAGCAGAAGGGGGACTGTTTGGGGACATGAAGAAGGGGACTGGCAAGGAAAGGAGATAAGCCAGCTAGTGAGCAAAGAATAAAGTATAATAATGCCACAATAATACCCGTTTATTTCTCTGCTAACAAAACATTAATTTTTGAAAAGATGCTGAATTTGAAGTCAAAGAACTTCTGATTTTCAAAGTCATTCATTTGATAAACATTTGATCACTTATAAAGGTCTGGACCCTATGCTAAGCACTGGAAATACAATATGTAATTATATGTAATTCCGGTCCACCTTCATGAGCTCACAGTCTAGCAGAGGGGATCGAACTCAGAGCAGTGACTATATTCTAATATACACAGGGTACTCAAAAAGAGAGATGTACACAAGGCTTCCTAGAAACACAGCTAAAGGAACTACTGCAGGGTATGTGCAACCTGTAGATCAAAACCTCGACTTGGCTGAGTCATAAGGAATAAATGGGAGCTGCCTATATTCTAAGTAGAAAAAGAAGTTGCTAGCAAGCAGTCTTAGCAGGACAACCAACATGTAAAAAGAAGTTTGGATAAACGTGGAAAGTTTTGGTAAAGGTATGATGCTGTATGAAATCTACTAGGAATGTGACAGAAGGATACAGATTAGGAATTTTGGAAGGTGTCCTGCGGTAAGTTAATGAGAGAAATCGGTTGCTACTAAGTGTGGTCATTGCCTCATAAGCATGCAGGGGTGAGACAGTGGAGGGGAGTAATGCAACTGGGTTAGAGGGTGGGGGGAGGCAGAGAAAGTTCACTTGGTAATGTAGCGGTTTTAAAGAACTGGTATTCTGATCACTTACCCCTGTCCAACAGTGCCACCACCATTAAGCTTTCTTTCAGAATACAGAGTAATATTGCTGCTTTGTACACACAGGACATATATTCCTGTACCCCTTTGTATGTCACTTAGTTGAATATTCAGTTTTTCCACCTCAAATCAGTGATCCTTGCAGCAATTGGGGTTTGATTATCACAAAGGAAATCAGTTTCAGAGCCTAGCAGCTTCATTTCAAAAACATTATGTGAAGCGTATTTATTGCTGGCTGACTCAGCAACACTGAGGCAAGTTGAGGGCACAAGGAGAGAAAGGGACATAGGCTGAATATATGTAAGGAAAAGGCTGCCTGAAAAGTTGCCAGTGTCCACAGCGCTGGAAGTCTCTAAAGTCCATGTGGGAAATACAAGGGCCAGAGGTATATAGATATAAGCCAAGTGCATGTTGAAGGTACATTTGCCTAAACAAATTGTACTATTTAGCTAATCAGTTTTAGTTAATTTTCTTTCCCTGACTCAGAAACCATAAATAGCTTCCTGTTATCCTTAGGAGGAAGGCCAGATTCTCCAGCCTGGCATTTGCTGCAACTTGGCTCTAGTCTGTTTCCAATATTTATACTTCTCTCTTACAGAACTCTGCTCCAGCCAGTTACCCTTTCAGACAGCACTTTGGCATTCCTTTATCTATATTGTTAGCTGGCTCAGGGCAGGGACTATTAAAAACAAACCAAAACAAAACAAAACTCTGAGTCCCCTATAGTATCTTGAATATGGTATCTTGAATACTCTAGTGCATCTGTGTCTTTTCTATTGGTTGATGATTATTATTCTCCTATCCTTGCTCCATTCTTTTCAATATCTACCACCATAGGCCTCTACTAAAATGGTTGCTGAAACAGGCAAGTGTCATATATCTGTGAATTTAGCATTTGGGAGATTGAAGTGTAATGATCACCATGACTCTAAGGCCACATGGTCACATAGAGAGTTCTATGGCCAACTTGGGATGTATAATGAGATACTGTCTCAAAAAATGAAAAAGCAAATCAATCAATCAGTCAGTAAATACACGAATAAAATTTTTGAAATGACAACTGAGCAACTGTAACTAAATGAAAGGGATCACCGCTCAACAAACTTTTAACTTTGTAGTGTGTATGCATGTGTGTCTGTGTCTGTGTTGCACACGTTTGTACTGATGAGCGTGCCTGTTTGCATGTGTCAAGACCAGAGGAAGGTGCCACTTATTCTCTTGCATCACTCTCTGCCTTATTACTTTGAGGCAGGGTCTCTCCCTTAACTTGGAATTCACATTTCCCAACTATACCTGTAGGCAGAAAGCCCCAGTGAGCCTCCGAGTTTTACCCCACTCCCAAATATATGGCCCCTGACACAAGCCATCTCTCCAGTCTTTTTAAGCACTTTTAAATATGGAGAAAATTAACCATATAATAAGTCTTACTTACCATTCATTCAGAATCACGAATTTTGGTCTAATTGACTCATGCTTTTATAATGTATGACTATTTCCTTTTGAAAGTTTGAGGTTTAGTAAGCTACGCTCTTTATCCTTAACCTCTAATTATGAAAACTTTCAAATGTAACAGAAAAGTTGAAAAAAACTATGTAGTGAGCACTCAGCAGTTAATCATGTTATTGTATTTGGCTTTTGTGTTTATATAGTGTGTGTGTGTGTGCGCGTGTGCATGCGCGTACGTGTGCACATGTGTTTGCACACATTCATGAGCACGTGTGTGCCAATGCACATGTATACAGGTCAGAGGACAACTTGTGGGAGACTATTTTCTTCTTCCACCATGTGGATTTCAGAGATCAGACTCTGGTCATCAGATTTGGTGGCAAGTACCTTTACCTGCTAAGCCATCTTGCCAGTCCCTGTATTTCTTTTTATTGCCTGCATTACCACCTATCTGTCCCTTTCAAACTAAGTTTTGCCATCAGTACACATTTTCTAAATTCTTCAGTGTTTGTATCATTAACTACATAAAGAAATGTTTTTGTGCTCTGAAATCAATCAAACCTTCAATTATAACTTCATTTGCTATGCTGCCAAAACTCTAATCAGCCTGCGTGTCTTAGACCTGTGTTTCAATGGAGCATGTATCTGGTTAATTTTGAGATGTCCCTCTGTTTCATCTAGTGGCAGTCTCAGGTGCATAGTCCATAAATACCACTTGATGTACTTGAGCAGAGACAGCGCTAGGCTAGGGCAAAGAATACTAAAAGTCAGCATACACAGAGGAAGGGAGGGGCAAAGGAGAGACTGAGAAGGCCACAGTTGAATGGGAGGTGGTCCATGAGGACTTGAATTATTATGGGAAGAAGGATGCTCAAGTTCCCTAAGTAATCCTCCAAGTGGAGCCTCTATTTTCTTCCCTCTCTCTTTAGAAGCAGTAGTTCTAGGAAATGAGACACAATTGTTGCTTAGTGTAGCACATGGAAAGTCTCTTTGTTGTTTAAATACTACCAATTAATACATTCATTTTGCTCTCATTTATCATATGATGCAACTTAATTTTGGAGGCCGTAGGTGGACTACTGCTTTCATATTCTACCTGTGCTATGCCTAAGCACATCTGGGCTCCATAAACCTAGTTTTCTTTTGCTTTGTAACATTTCCCTTTTTGCTGTGTTACTTAAAATACAAAGAGACCTCTAATCTGCTTTTATTGAGCAGAAATTTTGTGCCAAGTATTGTGCTAGCTGCCATCACATGTGACACTTTACAAAAACCAGACAACACACTTCTTTCTCCATTTACCAGACAAGGGAACTTGAGACTTAGCACTGCCAGGTCCATAAGCCAGAACAAGAAACTCAAGTCTGTCTGCCTGGAGAACCTAATAGTCCCCTACATCATCAGATGACATTTTAAAACAGCAACAAAACAAGGGACCAGAGAGATGGCTTAATGGGTAAAGGTACTTGCTGTCAATCCTGATGACCTGAGTTCAATTCCTGGACCCCACATAGTGGAATGAGAGAATCAACTCCCTCTGATCCCCACTTGTGCCATGGTATTTGTCCTCCTATTCTCTTCTTCTTTCCCTCCCTCCCTCCCTCCCTCCCTCCCTCCCTCCTTCCTCTCCTCCCTTTCCTCCCTCCCCTTTTGTGTGTGTGTGCGTGCGCGCGCGCGCGCACACACACACACACAGACAATAAAAAAGGTTAAAAAAGACAAATAAAAATACAAGGAAGTCTCCCTTTACTAGATGGGCTCAGCATGTGATTTATTCATTAGGTATTCAGTTGTATGATTGACTTAGGAAGTATGCCTTAATCATTAAGATGTTGGGATAGTAAAGAATTCTGGTTGCTTGAGTTAAAAATCTTATAGCAGTTGAGTGACTAAGTAGTCAATCAATATAAGCTGTCCAATTTTCTTGCTTAGAAAAATGTATATAATACCTGAGTAACACTGTGTTGTGGGTACTGACTTGTGTAAGATACCTTGTTATGTCTAGCGTACAATAGGTGATCACCATATTTTAGGTTGCTCTCCTCTCTTCATATTTTTGTTGGGACCAGACTGTTCACTTATAACTTTGACCTGAGGATAAGAAAGTGTGTCTAAATTATTTTTTAGAGTATACATATTTTAAAACAAAGACTGTTAGGGTGTTTTTTCTTGAGTCTGAACAAGACAAGCGACTAACTCTCATGTAAAACATACTTCAAAATAAGTTAGAGGTGTAAACTCATAAGAGAGTTGTGATCAGTGAGTGTCTCTGCTTCTTAACACTCCTGGCCAAATTGTGATGTCATTTAATTTTTCCCGCTAGACTAAATTTCATAGTTGGCAGCAACAATTAGGTTTGGGATGTTGGCAATTTCAGCGTAGGCATTTCCAAGCCAACAAAGTAAGGCTAAGAGAACAGAAGTGACTTGAACAAGGTCAGACGGTTAAAAAAAGTAAAATGGCAGAGTCTGCCCATTCTGATTATCTTGCTTGTTTGTGTTTTTGCCTCTAGGCCAGCCTGTAAAGTGTGCTCCTTACAGGACTTTCACTCTTGGTTCTCTCAGGGTTTTGGTGAAGTGCGATGCATTCAGAAAACATGAAACTTTGTTTTGGTTCAAATTAGTTCATTACTTTTACTTTGATTATACTCTTAACATTTTCATTTTAAGGTTTAGCAAATTAGTGTTGTTCCTCCCTGCTGAGGTCCGTGGTTTGGTTCAAACCCTTGGTTCTTTGAAATCTTCCCTGGGACTTTTGTTTTTGACAGATATACCTAGAAATGACCCTAGTTCATTTGAAAAGAACAGGCAGGCATGGGTGTGACTGCTGAGGGGAAGCAGTTTAGGATGCCATCTATGCTTAGATTTTAAAACGTGAAGTCAGGAAGAAAGCCTTGCAGTAGGTTTTGATATTTCTTCTCCTCAGGATGTTTTTATGGTTTCAATTCCATTCTTGCTCATGTAGGTTGAAGGTGCTGCCCCCACCCCACCTCTTTTCTTTGGAATACTTTGTCAGTCGTCTTACAGATAGGGTCTTTATATTTTGACTTAAGGACCAATGCTAACAAACCGTTTTCCTAGTCCTTTCCCTTTTACTTTGTGTGGCACTTCTGAGGAACTTGAGGGGTTCGAATTTCAAACTTGGGTTTGTGGGAGTTACTTACAGTGTCCAAAGGTGTATCACCCTGATTCTAAAATAGACATTCTTTGTTTCTTTCCCCTTTGTGGAACCCGAAGTTTGGCTGATACCTTTCTTTGCAGCCATGCCAGAGGTGAGGCTGTGGTGGACAGTTATAGGTGGGAGGCCTCTGGAGGTCTGTACTCCACATGCTTGCTTTTCTGCATGCCAGGGGAAGTAAGCTTTGGTGTTGGAACCTCCTTTGCATCTTGTTTATCCACATAAGCAGACGGAAGGCGAGGTTACAGCTTCAGTTATAGAAACTGTCATTCCCAGTGCTTTAAAAGGGAAGCAGAAGAGATTTGCTCTGACCCACTGTGTGATTAGAAAGCTCACTTCTTCTCTCTCTTCCTTTCTCCCTCTGCTGTTTCTTCGAGCTTTTCCTTCCCTTGCCCCTTTCATGGGGCCTTAGCTACTAGTTAGGTAACCCTTTGTGATTCATCTTCTCTACTTCCCCCATTGATTTAAAATGGATTTCAGATAAATATTTTACTGGCATTTTCAGCAACAGCAATGGTATTCGAAAGAGCAATGAGGAAGTTTTCTTTCTTATTTTAAGAGTTGGTCTAAACACTTGTTTGAAGACACAGATGGCACTGGAGGGGGCCAAGATGAGCTGACATCTGATATTTCTGCTTTTTTTTTTTTTTGGCTGTTTCACATTTGTCCCATGTGGACAGACATACACTTGGGTAACTACCATACAGATGGAAATCAGGACATGTGGGATTTGGCTGAACTGGAGGTCCCCAAACATTGCCTGGATCATTTAGTACCCCAGGTGTGGCCACCCCAGGACTTCATGTGCTAAAATTGTGTCCCAGTATAAGCCAGCTGGTCACTGTATATATAGTATTAAGGCAGCTTGGAGCCTTAAAAAGAAAGCATGACTTTGGATTTTTACCTTGTAGATTTAGACTTAGTCTTTTCCCATATGCTGGGCATAGAGGATGAACCAGATAGATAGAAAGACTGAGCAAAAGGAGATGTTTATTTGTCAATAGTTAGCATTCTAGATGGAACATGAACTCAGATCCTATGAAGGAAAATGGACAGACTTTCTAGAAAGAGAAAATTAGGGGGCTCCAGTTTCTTTAACAAACTTCTAATGTACTATGGATTACACTTTAAAATGTTTTTTTTTTAAATCCCCTTTCTGGGGACTTCTGAGGATAAACAATGATTCTAATTTAAAGAATAAATAATGATTTAAAAAAATGATATTTGTCCTTTCTTTTTATTTTCCTTACGTGAGAGAGGTGCTTCACTTAAGTCATTGAAGCAGGAACTGGCTCATAGTGCGGTGATAATAACCTCATACAATTGCCTGTCCCTGTACAGCTTGCAGAAGAGCCATTATCTCATTAGCTTCATATGATACTCGTGTGAAGCAGTCATGACGTGTACCTTCATCTCCTGTTTAGACATCCGGAAGCTCAGGTGCAGAGAAGTTGTGTTCCTCATCTGGTGTCACCAGACTGTAGAAATGGCACCCAGGTTCCCGGAAACCCGAGGGGTTCCTTCACGTGGCTCACATTTTCCCCATAAGAATGTACTTCCTTACTGTTTCTATTCATATATAATTTTACAAATCAGTCTAAAGAAGTGTGCTTCACTTTAGCCGATGAAGAAATCAGACCACTTTCAGATAGTGTTTTCTTAAGGTCCCTTACCAATTGAGTCCTGCACATAGCTCTTGGCTTTTCAGCTTTATTTTAAATGAATTAGTTTTAGATAGCCATTTTTGGGGGGTTAAATAGATGCACAAAAGTTGTTTGATCAATTGACTATAGGTGTGGAAGCTGCACCTGGAGAATGGGAGTAGACATGGGAAGTTGGCTTAAAATAATTAGCTTCTTGTCTTTTTGTTACGAGATGTCATGTTCAATAGAATTTAATTTCTTTATACTTCCCTTGCTCTCAGCCTTTTAAATATAATTCTTTAGGGAAAATGAGCAAATACTCATTCAGAATGTTGATTTGTCAGGAACAAGGGTAGCCAGAGGAAAGAGAAAGTAGAGAGGCGACTTCCCATACCCTGGAAGTGTGGCTAAGTGTTATTTTGTTTGGAGCTGCGAGCTAAGATTTCTTTTAAGGCATGCAAATCGTAAAGTTCTGATTTGTCAACTGCATGCTGTTTCTTTAGTCACTGATGTATGAAATCCCGAACGAATTCTCCAATGAACATACTGCTAATTGCTTCTCCACCTGCTCTCCAACCTCCCCCACCCCACCCCCTCCACTCCCAATTCAGCCTATAAGTGTCCGTCATTGGAGATGGATGGTGACACATGCAGTAATAGCAATTCATAAAAGGCAGCTCCGGCCCTTGTCTTCAAGGCTCCTGGATTTTCCACTGCCTGCTTTTGTGTAAGTGAACTGGATGGAAGTGCCACTGGCATCAGAATCCACCTCCCCATGCTCCGTTGCTAGAGCTCAGTTGCTCGGCTGGAGCTGAGCTTAACAGAAGCATCGGATCTGAGCGGAACTGTGGCTGTGGTTTTTTTTTCCCCCTCCATGGGGGGGTGGGTTAGGGATAGTGTGTAGTGGGGGCTTAGGGTGTTTTGGCTTTTCTTTTTGAGGAGAGAAGAGGGTCAGGAGAGAATAACTCACAGTAGGATACAGCGTGAAACAGTTCCCCGAAGAGTGTCACAATGTTCCTGGTACAATATACAGGTATAGTATGATTTATTTTCTCTGAAATTTCCCTTTGGTTTCAAAGTGAATTTCTTTCTCTTATTTCTCTTCCTGTTCTACTAGCCTGAAAGATAAATGGGATTCTAACAAGCTAAACAAAATAGCTGCATAAAACTCCCTAGCTATGCGTGTGGTAGATTGCTGTGTGAAATCTGGGTTTTCTGTTAAATTGGTAGTCGCGATCCCTTAATTGTTCACGCTTCTCTGCTGTATTCTTGTATTGAATTTCCCAAGTCTTACGTCTGCAACTGGTAGTATGTAATAATGCCTATACTGTTTGCACACAAAACAGTGTTTTGGAAGCAAAAAAGCAATTTTGAAACTCTCAGTATGTTGTTTTGCTCTTGAGCTTTTAAGCTCCTGTATTTTTTAATTGGTTGTATGGATTTCCATGTAGTTAAGAGTAAGGAAACTTCTAATGGGAAGCATTCCGGAGCACATCTTTTCCGTCAATTTCTTTTCCTTTCAGTATTGAACTCAGGCTGATTAATATCATGTATTATTGTTGTTTATTCTCATGGTGCTGAAAAAAAAGTGCTGGAAACAGCAAAGCTTAAAATGCCATCCAAAGCCACCGTATTGTAACATATCATCGGATATAAAATGTTCCTTAAGTGCTTGCTTAAGCTTTCAGAAAAATATTGGTGCATAATAATGCAAACTCTGGGGCTCCGATCAGCCACTTATGCGTGCTGTTTCAAAGGCTTGTTATACAGCTGTTAGGCAAGAAGGACCCTTGCAAATAAGAAACCTTGAGAAAGTTTCACTTTCCCACGGAACAGACCAGGAGCTTAGTCCCTCTAGCTGCATGGATTTTGAGTACTTTGGATATCATTTATTGCCAAGGACTTGCATCTACATTCTTGTTTAATTCTTAAAAGAACATCTCCTATGCTGAACAGCTAAAAGATCACATTCTGTTTTGATGCGTGGTTTGACAGTTGATTTTGCTCCTCATTAATGGGGCAGCATGCAGATGATGTGGAGAAGGGAGTGAGTAACAGTGTTTCAAGGCTACATTGAGGAGCATACAGTGAACCTTAGTCCCTGGACCAACAGCTGCTGAATTGAATTGTCTGCAGTTAAAGCAACAGCAGGTTTGTGTAGTCTCCCTGCCGCCCATTTCTTTGAATTTATGGCTTTGGTTTCCTTCCTGGCTATCAGCTGGTTTGTTTCTGGAAGTGTTGGAAAGTTGTGCTTGCTAGGTGTTTTCTCCATCTACCAGTGCAGGCACGACTCCCGAGGAACTGTGTCTGGACATTTTAATGTGACAAGTTGCTGAGGTTGTTTTCCTCTGGTTAAATTCAGAGATGTCTTATTTTGTCATTACAAATTAGGTAGCTATATTCTCATGGAAAACATTGCTTTGCTCAATACATAGATGTTTCTTGCGTGCTGATAATGCTGGTGTAGATGTCTGGCAGTGAAAAATACTGGACTTTGTTATGCTCCTGGAATTGCTGTATCTGGGAACACTTCTTTGTGTTAGTACAATGTTTACATTAAAAGAAATGGTGGCATCCCCTTACTCTCTCTCAATTCAAGGTGAGCATGTGAATAATGCCAAATTCAACCAGGTGGACTTAATGGCTACATTTGATTTGTGTGTTAGTAATGGATATGTTTAACTCTTTAATGGTTTTATTCTATTAAGGTTATATTACAGTTGTTAATTGTTAGGGTTACAGTGGATATGTAAAACATTTCTACAGTGATTTAAATCATACTCTCAGTTTAAGCTCGTAACAATTCTATGTGGCAACGATAGTGATGTGATCTGTATTTTATAGGTAAGAAAACCGAGACCGAGACTCAGAGGATAAGTAACTGGCCTGAGGTCTTACACCTACTGAGCGGCAGAGCCTGAACTCATAGATTAAATCATCTGATTTAAAAAAAAAATGTGCTTATTTTTTCTCCCTTATAGCACACTATCTCTTTAATAATTGGTTTCAGGTAAATTGGACTATGCTACAAGTTGAGAAGACTACATTTAGTTATTTCCAGAAACAGTCTATTCTTTTGTAACACACTCGTGTTCTGGCAAATTTATATACCAATATGAATGAAAGTAAAAATTGAAGTTTTGAGGAAACAAATCTTGTCTGATTTAAAGGTTAATGTAAAATATTTTTCCACCCAATAAGATAATTTGTTGTAATATTTTGCTCAGTGGACTTATAAATGGTTTTCATAAGTATGTATTTGAAAATATCCTGGCTATGAATGTGAACTGTTACGTTTTCAAAATGAGAATATTTTTGCACAGATAACAGAAACTATGTAGCTCAATCTTCCTTCCTCTTCCTTCTCCCTCCCTGCGCTCCTCACTTCTCTCTCATCAGTCTTTTAAAGTTCTCAGATAGATTTTTCAATTTGTTTGTTTTAATGAAAAGTCAGACTTTGTGTCCCACCAAAGAAGGGAATGCTGTTTAAAGTTGCGTTCTAAATTCAGCAAAGGGATGCAGACATTGAGTAATTCACACTACCTCTAGCTCTCGTCTCTGATCAAACTCTTCTTTCAAAGCCTTTCAGGAGACATTGCTCGTGGGGTCGTTCTTACATCAGTTTATTGGAGCTCTCATGTCCTGGGGAAATGACTGCACTCATGCCATGCACAGTTTCCCAGCATCTGGCAGTGTTGAAGAGTGTTGTTGCAGCAGAAATGAGTAAAGCCAGGCATGGTGGCAGCACACACCTGCAATCCCTGTACTTCTGATGCGGAGTCAAAGGCAGAGGCAGGTGGAGAGGCAAAGAGGCAGAGGCAGGAGGAGCACCACATGTTCAAGGTTATCCTGAAGTATAGAGTGAGACCCTTCCTCAAAGACTAAAAAACAAGAGAAAAGAGATAGGACTGTAGTAATAAGAGCGGCGGGGCTG